>NC_092261.1:8311998-8341888 GCF_036320965.1 Panulirus ornatus
GAGTGCAGACGGACGGACGAGGAGGGGTTGCATGATATGCCCGAGTATCACCGGTGACCGAAGCACGAATGAACGAACTGGACCAACACTATCCACTACAGAAACACTAGTGACCAGGCACGGGCGAGCGGACAAGAGCAGGACCACCCGCTCTTGAAACACTAGTGACCAGTACGTATACAAGGACCAACACCAACGCTACCAGTCTACCCCTACCCCAGGAACACAAATAACGAGGCGTGAAAAATTGCTGGAAGCAATTGAATTTTGTAACTTTACACTAAACCTTGAATGATAAACATGAGACAAGCTTGTTCATGGCTGTGAAACGAGTTAAACGAGTTGAGTTTACATGCCCTCAGCTGGTTCCCTACGTGCAAGTTTCCGAATACATCCTCACAACTCGTACAACCCCTGGCCACCGTCAAGAGATGTAGTTGGGTCGACTGGCACTTTATAAACGTTATCTCCACAAGACACTACGAAAGATGAACATGTACCAGATGAAGCATTGTATAGTTCTACACATATCAATATTCCAAGCGATGCTGTATCACGAAAGCGGTTCCTTTCCAGGAAGGGATACAGCGAATCTAAAAAAGCCCACATCAACACATTTTCCTGGCGATATCTGTGTTTAGACAACACGGTCTTTATAACACGTAAGTGCAAATGCGAAAGTCACAAACAGAAGAAACTGATCACTTCTTAACCTTGGGATCTCGGTCGGAGGGTTGTGCTGACAAAAATGGGCGTGAGTAAGCTTAGGTTACGACACATGAGATAAACCTTTTTACTTAACACTTCTTCTTTTCCCCAAGAATGAGGATAATCCTGCCAGTGAGCAGTGCTGTGCTTCAACCTTCCTTACACTCGTAATGAAGCTGACTACGAAAAAAAACTGGCGTGTGTCACAAGACATATATAACTTGGTAAGTACCTCGTTACAGCATAGTAAGATGACATCCAGGAACTACAAGAAAAAAAAAATCAGTGAAACAAGAAAAAAAAAGATATCAAAGCATCGCCACGGGAAAATAACATCACCCTACGGCAGACGAGGAAGTTAAAAGCTCTTTCACCCGCTGCACAAATATCTTTTGACTTGTGATCCGGGGTTTGGAACCACGGATCGGCCCACCGTAACAACACGAACGCTTCCGTAATATCATCCGTCAGGCAAAGAATATGGATTCCCGTGGGGTATGGTGTATCAGAGGTGATACACGAGGCTCCTGGTGGTGGTGAGGCCGCTTCCTTCCATCGGGTCTCCAGCCCATACCCCCCAACAATGGTCGTGTGACAATGGCAGCTCCCTGGCAATACCTGCCTCTCCCACGCCGGCTGACTCACACGCCCAAAGCCGATCAGGCCTCCCTCTCCGTCCTCCTCCGGAGCCCCGAAACCTCGACGTCGCGTAAGGAACCCCGATGCGATGTGCGACCATAAAACCTGAGCTGTGGTGGTAGATATCGACTAGGGTTACTCCTCGAACGGAGTCGTATTTGTCTTTCCTTCCTTCGTGTCTCTTGTTCACATTGCTGCGAGCAAGAGTCGTCATCTCATTGGCCACTTCCTTCCCATTACACCTCCGACCCCGACGCATCCACAAATCCACCATCCCCTACACACACACACACACACACACACACACACACACACACACACACGCACTTCTGCCGAACCTTCACCCATCCCTCCTTCATTTTCTCCCCTGGAGGAAGGACAAGAATGGAGGCATTCAGTGCCAGCCTACCGTACCAGACCCGTGTATGAGTGTGGGGGACAAGATACGAGCGATGTGTCTCTCATACAAGGGAATGATTATGAAATTTCTATTATCTTCCGCCAGCTCCAATCCACTCAATTGCCTTCCCAAAGCCTCGTTTTCCTCTCCCCCTCCCCCTCTCTCAACCCTCTCTGCCTAGGTAACAAGTGATCCTCTCTCTCTCTCTCTCTCTCTCTCTCTCTCTCTCTCTCTCTCTCTCTCTCTCTCTCTCTCTCTCTCTCTCCACCCACCCCTCTATATCCTCGTCTTCACTATTTTACCTGTTCTCCATGTCAAACTTCCCCTTCTATTTTTCTTGCCTCTCCCACTTCCAGAATCTCTTCCCTCCTCCTTTTCCTCCTCCTTCCCCCACACATCCCCTCTTTCCCTTCCTCCTCCTCCTCCTCCTCGAGTCGCCTCGTCTTGTGAGATCACACGGAGGAAGCTGCCTCTGCGAGCCAGCATCCAATACTGTTCGATACCCAATAAAACCCGGTATTCACAGATATTCAAACATTCGGCGGCGGTTCTCATGCACCGACTTGAGAGCCTTTATTCATCAGTCAACAGGATTTACCCAATGGACAAAATGCACAGTGCGAACACGAGTTTTCTGTAAGAGAGAGAGAGAGAGAGACTTAATCAAAGCATATTGAATACAGTCTGGCTACCGATTCCTTTAAAAGACTTTATATATACATTCGATGATGACAAACACACACACACACACACACACACACACACACACACACACACATACATACATACAAACACAGACATTTTTACTGCCAATACTTGTTTGTCAACGCTGTGAGCGCTGGTCCCGTACCTCCAGCTCGGACGACCAGCGTCGTGTTCCCAGCGCTCACTAAGTCAATTACGGGCGAATGGTCGAAAACTTGCCGTGAATACACGACTTCCGTAATGCACTTACACAGTCTTGTTCACGGGAGGCAAATCGGGGTTTTCCTCTCTCTCTCTCTCTCTCTCTCTCTCTCTCTCTCTCTCTCTCTCTCTCTCTCTCTCTCTCTCTCTCTCGACTCTCCCTCCTTCACAGATACCCTGCTCCCCCATCCCCCCCCAAAAAAAAGCTATACATTTCTATTCACCTCACCTCCCGCAAAAACCTTCCGCGACCTCTCTCATCACTTGAAGCTGGCGACCTCGCTCTGCCAGCCTTGCTAATTCACATTTCCTTGGGGGAGAGAGAGAGAGAGAGAGAGAGAGAGAGAGAGAGAGAGAGAGAGAGAGAGAGAGAGAGAGAGAGAGGTCTGTGCTTCTTTTTGACGGACGCACCACTTCCCTGTCCGCGATGGTCTCCCGACGTTCGACTTCGACCGGCCGTTCTAATCTGCTCTGTCCCTTTAAACCTCCCAGCAAAATTTAGGTCTGAACGTTTCCGTCTGCCTTCATCTCGCCTTCCAACGTTGGTCTTGGACGTTTGAATGCAACTCTAACCTTCCTTTATGGAATGTTTATGTGCATCCAACCTCATCCCCTTTACTATTGGTCTGCCCTGAAACAGTGGTATTGTGCTTGGTGTAATAATAATAATAATAATAATAATAATAATAATAATAATAATAATAATAATAATAATAATAATAATAATAATAATAATAATAATAATAATGATAATAATAATAATAATAATAATAATAATAATAATAATAATAATAACAATGATAATGATAATATTAATAAACGATTTATCAATGTAACCGCAGCTGAATGATGAGACACAGAGAGAAAATACAAAATATAAACCGTGAGGCAATAAGAAAACGGGGAAGGGGTGGTTTACCAGACTTTCAAATAATCAAAACAGTGACAGTCAATTGATAATGATGATGATGATGATGATGATGATGTTGATGATAATGATGATGATGATGATGTTCACTATATGGCTGGGATGTGGAGCTGTTCTTGTGGCAGTCTGTATGATTTCATATGGGTTCGATGAGACAGGTTGTGCTGAACTGCACCCTGGGGGCCGAGGGGCCATAGACAGAGACAGATGACGGTGGCAAGGATGGTGCAGTACCTTCCTCCCGAATCGGGAGAACCAGACTCTTGAAACCAAGAAGGTCCAAGAATGATCTTTTGCACCTTTTTCTGCACCTTTTCTAGTAGACTCTCTCTATACATGAGGCATTGCGACATCTTAACAGTCAGGTTGTGGTGAGCGTTAACCAACCCCTGGTTGACGAGACGCATCACACAATCTGCAGATGAGAGACAGGAACGCACCATCAAGGCTCCTACATCACGCCAACAATATTACAAAGAGAAAGGAAAGCCTTCGCCATTAAGCAGTATCATAAGCCTCGTCCAATATAAAAGCGATATCACAAGCCGGGTTATAAAAGGGAGCCGATATCACAGTCGGCGCTTGAAAGAAGAAGGAAAAAAAAAGAAGTATCTACCGATTACGTCCACCAGAAATCGGTGGATCTGCCTCAGAATCCTGGCGTTTGTTTCCCCTCCCGAAAAAAAAAGACAATAAAAATCGATATGGTCTCTTATGCTCCAGTTGTTCCTCCTGCTTCTCTTCCATCCTCCTCTTCCTCCTTCCCTTCCTCTTCCTCCTCACTCCTGATTAACACCTCCTCCTCCTCCTGATCTAAGTCCTCGACAACAGCCCTTTACCACACCATTCCTCTTCCTCCTCACCCACCCCTTCTCCTCCTCCTCCTCCTTCTCCTCCTCCTCCTCTAAGTCCTCGACAACAGCCCTTTACCACACCATTCCTCTTCCTCCTCACCCACCCCCTTCTAACCTCCTACCCTTCCTTCCCATCCTCTTCCTCCCTCTTTCTCCCCGCTTCCCACCTCCCTGGCAACACCTGACCAAGTACCATCCGCAGCCAACTGAGACAACCCTGACGACACCGGGAGTCTTCACACAAGCTTGACGAGAACATAAGAGGCTTTGGATGCAGGTGGTGACCAGCACGGCATCAACTGCAGCCAGCGGAGGCGGCAACATAAGGGCGACATCTCAACCTGCAAAAGGTCAGTCTTCTCTCTCTCTCTCTCTCTCTCTCTCTCTCTCTCTCTCTCTCTCTCTCTCTCTCTCTCTCTCTCTCTCCTCTCCTCGCACTTCACTTCCTCTTCGCCCTTGTAACTACCCCTCGCTTGCGTGTTTTATTCCGCCAATCTGTCCTTCCCTCTGCATCTGAGGGTGTCCGACAGTCTGTCTGTGGATGTGTTCCTTGCCGTGGTCTACTGTGGTGGCTTAAGGCAGCATATTCCACCACTGTGTGTAGAGTATGGCTCCTCCTCCTTAACTGGTCTGCGCAAATCTTCCCTCCCACACCCTCACTCGCCTGGCTGACACGCTCCTTCCCTCACACTCTTCGTCATTCATGCCTCACGTCTTCCCGTTCTCGTAGTTCGACCTGTTTCATCTATTATCAGGTCTTCCCACATTCCCACTCTGGCCTGGATCATCTCTGATAATCACTGTGAATATTATCATTATTACCGTTATCATCATTATTATCATTATTATCATTATTTCAATTATCATCATAATTATCATCATTATCATTATCATTATTATTATTATTATTATATTATTATTATTATTATCATTATTATTATTATTATTATCATTATTATTATCATCATTATTATCATTATTATTATTATTATCATTATACTACTACTATCATTATCATTATTTGTACAGCCATTACATTGATCATCACCGTATTGAGAGCCTTACACAGTCATTTCACAGAGGAGCGACGTGCATGCCCAACCATCTAAGCCAGCAGGCATGACCAGCACCCAACAAGGGTCTAATACACACTCTTCATCAACTATGCCTCGATACGTATCGTATGGACAGTGGTGGGTGTATAAGACTCCGCCCCAACCTTGGAACAAGACAACATGCTTCAATCTCATCAAGGATAATGGGGGAGTGATATCCAAAGGCAGCGGATACAATTGAGGTCTGTGGAGAAGCGGGTATTGGACACACGCAACCTGAACTCCATCTTCAAGGCTCCAGCTGGGGCTCAGGCAGTGAGTAATTGCATCTAATGAAAGCAATCGAACACGACCCAAGGAAGGTGATGATGCCAACGACTCCATGAGAGATTCTGACGATGCGTGGTTTACCTACGGCCTTCAATACCAAGTGGTTCCAGTGTTGGGTATATACGAGTCGTCTCTCCCCACAATCTCATCGACGGTGTCCAGAATCCTCAAATCCAGGAATCGCAATCTCAAATTCGTACTCCCAACCGAGGGTCAATTACTCGACCAAGCAAAAGGCTTATGTCTCCTAGTTAAAGAGGTGGGTTCATAACAACCGGCTGACGAGATTAAGTTCACCAGACTTCACCCTGATGTAACTACAACACGTCACAAAGAACTGCAGGAGTCATAGGTCGTTCTACACTCAGGATCTAATGAGATCTCGAGGCATCAAGGATTGAAACCCTGAGCCCCCACACAGACCCACGAAGAGGTCTGCACTAGGGTAGGGTTCACACTATGTTACACGGGAAGCCGGTGGTAAACTGTGTTGCTGAGAGTGTTGGTCGTCTGCTGGAACAGCCTCGTCCTCCCCTGCTTCTGCACATGTAATTTCCTTGACACGGAGGGAACTGACACCCGGACAGTCTCTGGGATAGCCCGGAAACCGGCATTGCTACCCGGCGTCCCTCACTATCCATAAGTTACCAGATGCCGTCACGGACAACCTTGTGGGCCTATCTGCAACGGCAGGATGCGATGCTATATCCTTCTCTAGTGGCCGTGGCAGGAGGAGGATCTGTTGGAAGGTATTGGAGAGAGAGAGAGGGAGGGAGAGCCTCTCGCCTTCTCCGTGGGATCGGCCACGGGCAAACATAATGCACAGCTGAGAGTTGTATGTCCCGGCTGTATAATTGTCCCGAACAGCGTGATATTGAACAGGACAGAGTCGCCCAGGTGACGAGAGGCGACGGGGAAGGTTCCCCCACACGATGAACGCACCACACAAGTACCCATGACTACCGAAGGTGGGGAAAGTCTGGCCACAGGATGACTGAAGGAACAGTCCTGCCTGCTGATGTATCCCACCTGGGGAACGTAGAGTTGGTAATCTTCGTATTGTACCTAGGGACGGACGGACTCGCATGTACGTTGCGTGCTCCTGCAGGAATTAATTATGGATGGATCCAGAGCACCTGCTTAAAGCAAATGTCATATGTGCACCTCTGCTTTGGTGCAGGGGATCGCTGTCACCTTTTTCTTATTTTCTTTGTAAGCTGAGACGACACGGGTAGCTGATGCCCTAATAAAGGCCATCCCATCAACGTTATATACATACATATATATATATATATATATATATATATATATATATATATATATATATATATATATAAACAGGAAAGTGAACTGCATATTCCTTGCTAAAGCCTCTCGTGTTTGCTATTCACAAAGTTAATGCATAAATTTGTCTTGAAGTTCGTAACAAGTGAAATCTAGTTGCACAAGTGGATCTATGTTAACAGCGGGGCTTGACAACACAGCTTCTCTCCCAACCAGCAAAATACATAAGAGGACTTAAAAGTGACCTTCATAATGTATGAGGTTCACTGGAAAGGTTGGTGCTACTCTTCGAGTTGAGGTTTTAAGTCATATTCCTGGAGCCCGAGTTTAGTTGGACTCTACCAAGCAAAGTTTCATTCTAAAATTGATGGTCAAGGGGGTCTTGGTGACCTAGAAAATGGTCTTGTTGACCTTAGAGGTCATAACTACAGCTGGTGTTAGTGTATATGTATATATATATATATATATATATATATATATATATATATATATATATATATATAGATTGCATGAAATATTTCAGGTAACAAACCTAATAAACCTTCACCAACCCCCAATAAAACAGTTTCTTCACACGCATGAGGAGGTTTTTACGAGAGAGTGATGACTGCTCTCTCTCTCTCTCTCTCTCTCTCTCTCTCTCTCTCTCTCTCTCTCTCTCTCTCTCTCTCTCTCTCTCTATGTAAATCTGCCTGAAGTATGTGTAGTATGACGGCTGGAGACGGGTCGCTACCCCTGTCTTGCTGCTAATAAGAGTGTGCTGGATTCACACAGGCAGGGGTGTTAGAGAGCAATACACATGGTTATGATAAAAAAAAAAAACACATAGCAGGATCCAGTACACACACACACACACACACACACACACACATACACACACACACACACACATACACACACACACACACAGTTTGGAGTACAGACTTGTGCCATATTCCTGAAACGTGACTTTTATATATATACATTTGTTATTCATTGTTTATTTTTCGTTGCTGGGGGATTCCAGATGTTCCCATCAGATGGTTATACGTGTAGGGTAAAAGAAGGGGGTGTGTTTCATGTGGTGTGGGTGAACGTGGCAAATGGTGCTTGTGTTGACTCTATGTGATGGCTTCAGGGAGGAGAAATATACTGTGTGTGTGTGTGTGTGTGTGTGTGTGTGTGTGTGTGTGTGTGTGGGATTACCTCCCCGTAAAGTGTTGTCAAGGGCCAGGTATGGCGTTAGTAGTGGCTCAATCTAGCCCCTTACTGCAGACCTTTTCTCCTTTCAGAGAGCTTCTACCTACTCAGCTGGTACCTATGTCTATGTATGTATGTATGTATGTATGTATGTATGTATGTATGTATGTATGTATGTATATGTGTATGTGTCCATGTGTATCTCTCTCTCTCTGTACTCCTCTCTTATCTCTTTTCCCTCGTTATTCCTCTTCTTTTCCTCCTCTCTCCACCCTTCTCCTTTTCCCTGTCCCCATTTACTTGACACGGGTTATTGGGATCTCTAGGGAAGGGGCGTTGCCTCGCGCACGGCCATGCACGCCAAATGTTAACCATTTCCATATCGTACGACCTCCCCCACCATAGCCACCCTGAATTATAAGCGTGTAGAGAAAACATTGCGTTGAGTTCGTCGATCATTTTCTGATGTGTCTCTTCTGGCACTTCTACCTGCAGCCAGACCTCCGCCCCGCCGTTCCCTGCAGATTTCTCTACCGTATGACCCTTTTCTCCCTCCCTCCCTCCTCCCGAGAGCCTGTGAGGCGCTCTACTGGGTCTTTGTCTCCGGGGCCTTCAGCAGGAGGACCTCACATGTCAGACGCGTTCTGCTGTTGGCCCGTGTCGTGTGCATGTTGAGGGTAGGAGGAGGAGGAGGGAAGGGTGGAGGAAGAAGAGGAGGAGGAGGAGGAGGGAAGGGAGGAGGAGAGAGAGAGAGAGAGAGAGAGAGAGAGAGAGAGAGAGAGAGAGAGAGAGAGAGAGAGAGAGAGAGAGAGCGCCAAGTCTGGCGATCACCGTGCCAGCAGAACCTTACGACTCCTAACGAGGCAGCCTCGTATCTTCCATTTCCCGAAACTATTTAACTGGTTATTAACGTTCACGCTCGTCGGCGGAGGAAGCTAAAAGCACGCACTTTCGGGGGGAACATTGCATCGTTCAGTTCTGGTCCAATCCCTCGCGCGCGCGCGCGCGCTGCCGGAGGTCGCTGCCACCGTTTTGAGGTCTTCAGTAATAACAGGTGTTGTATGGTAGGTGGTGCTGGGAGCCGTATACTGACACATGAGCTCAAGCTTTGACTAACGCTGTTTTGGGTGCGATTCTTAGCGTCGCTCAAGCCCCAGAATTCAGGAGTATACGTACAATGCCGGAGGCCAAGGAGAGTGTTAAACCTCTGGCCACCGGGATAGGATAGCTGTTTTTGTGAGAGCATTACGATCTGTGGCGGAGAAGGGGTTTCTCACAACCAAACTGTCTTGCTTCAAGAGCATACCTTCGATGCTTACTATTTTTGCGAAATAATCCGCCGTTCATCCGCCGACTATAACTTGGTACGTCGTGAACGGTCGTCTACAGCAGATGATGCTGTTGGGCGAGCACAGTGACGAGTGCTTGTAGAAGACATGGTGTGGGGGTCAGCACCCAGCGGCCAGTGGCCACACACTTCGACTCGGGTCGCCTTCGACCAGACTGCACCATCGTCTGTTGAGGAAAGGAGGTACAGCATCGTCGAAGAACTTCTCACTCCAATCTTTCATCCTTTCCCTGCTACTGGAGGTGGCGCATCCTTGACGTGATCCTGTAACGGAGGCGACATTATTTCCTGAGCTATAGTTACGACTGTTACACCAGTCACCGTAGTTATTACGGCAGCGTGGTGACAGTGGTTGGCTTTTACTGTCGTTACGCTCGTCAGTGTAACACGTGTATTGCCTCTAGCAACTACGAGTATAAGACACCAGACATAGCTCAGGTTTATGGCATCCATTCACTATACATCTTGAGTATAATCGTCCCGTGTCTAAACCCATTACGAAGAGGCGTGAGGAGGAGGAGGAGGAGGAGGGAAAAAGGATAGAATAAGAATCATTCTCTTAACATTTCTTAACCCCTGTGAGTCCCTACTTTCTGGTGGGAGGGAACCATCCTCGACCCCGTCGATTTACAACGACACGTCAAGAGTGTCTCCGTTGGCTTGGGTTAGGGGACGACGGACGAGGAGCGCCCTTTGGGGAAGGCGAGCCAGCGAGTGACCAAGGCGAATAATTCCTTACATTCATCGTTGAATCGGTTTTAGCCCAACCCCTTCCTTACCCTGCAGTTGCCCGACGGACTCACCATTTTCGCGAAGAGCTATGACAAGGGGGAGAGAGCCAGGTAACGGCAGCGGTAAGGAAGATCGGAGGTATCCGGTCAAGCCGGGCGGAGTCGTCGACTCTCCTCCTCCACCTCCTCCTTCCTCTCTCTTCCCCCTTCCCCGCACCCCCCTTGAATAGCCTCGCTAAAAGCTCTGCCTCGTACGCACGCCACTTGAAGTAGTTCTCCCGTCACTGTTGTTTGCTTAAAGGGTGAATTATCCTCCGCTAATTTCTATCTGCCCCCTTTTACCTCTATTTTTTTTTTGTTTTTTTTTTGTAAGTGTAAGGAGCCACCGTTGTCCCCCCCCCTCCCCCCGACCCGGTGTAACTGTCGATTTCGTGTATCTTGTGACGTCACGTTTCACCTCTCCCCCCCTGTTTCTTCGTTCCATTGCGCTTGCTGGCTGTTTCCACGAGGACATCTTGCATCATGTGCTGTATTTTGGTCTCTCTCTCTCCCTCTCTCTCCCTCTCTCTCTCTCTCTCTCTCTCTCTCTCTCTCCATACGGAATTCCGATTTGGTTTCCTCTGTGTGTGTGTGTGTGTGTGTGTGTGTGTGTGTGTGTGTGTGTGTGTGTTTTCACTTTTGCTTCAAAAATCTCGTAACTATATACGTACATTCCATGTTTGCATCTGTTCTCTCACATCCGGCAGACGCTTCGGCTATGACTGTGGTGGCAACGCGGTACATATACACAGTGTATATATGATAGTCTGGCTTCACTATACTGCAACAGAAAATGGCGAAAGGAGAGTGTCAGCCAACATTCTACATTGAATGTAGAAAAAAAAAGACAATTTTCATCATCCTTCTTCCCAAGACGTGTGTTAACGTTATAGTGGAAGGAGAACGACTGTACGTTAAATGGTGACGTCGATTCGTTATATCCGTCATCTACGTCATTCGAGCACCGTTCTGGAACATTCACTTCAAGAGCTTTGTGAGGCAAAAAATTTCGTAAAGTAACAGAGGTCGGTGTAGTGGGACGAAAGGAACACCACCAGACAAACTGTAAACACGTAAACACTGTACGTCCTATGTTGTTCACACGTAGACAACACGTCGCCGATCGCATATAAACAAAGGCGCATATCCTACAAAAAAAACCAAAGTGAAACAAAAACCCGAAATCACTCACAACTCTATATAAATAAAGTTTAACCTCAAAAAAAACAAAAAAAAAACCAGGTGTGAAATTTCCAGTCTCTTGTGTTGTATGAATATGCAGGTATGGGGGGGAAGGGGTTGGGTTGGGTGGAGGGTGAACGGGCTGGAAATAAAACCGGATATAAATGCTTCCCTCCCTTGTATGTTGTTGTGGTTGTTGTTGTTGTTGTTGTTGTTGTTTTGCGGTACAAACATTATTTATCTCTATGGTTCGTAAATTACGAAATATTCACATACGGGAATGGAAGGTGCAAGTGGCCTTTGGTGACAGTCCATCTGGGTATGTTTCCTTAGAAGGTATGAGATGCATAGCCTCACTCTAGGGTTGTTTGCTGCATAGCCTCACTCTAGGTTTGTTTGCTGCATAGCCTCACTGTTGGTTTGCTTGCTGCATAGCCTCACTGTCTTTTGGTTTGCTTGCTGCCTCACTGTTAGTTTGCTTGCTGCATAGCCTCACTGTCTGTTGGTTTGCTTGCTGCGTTGCGCCGTCTAAGAGTATCATAAGACTCTGGTCATTTCGCCTCCTTGGTATCAACCAGGACACGTACCACCCCCAACCCAGCCGGTTATCGTTGCTCCAGGTGCCAATAGGACATATGCCACTTGGCGGCTCCCGTAAGTCTTGCTTATGGTCCTTCCAGAAGGTAAGGACCCCCAGACTCCGGGCATTCAGATGAAGAGCGAATCTTCCAACAGTGTATCGCCGCCACAGAAAACGAGACTCAGGTCGGGGGGGGGGGGGGGAAAACAAAAACGAGAAGCAAAAAAAAAAAATATTACGGGAAGTAATTCGTATGTAGGGGGGATATAATAAGAAGGGGGCCGGGTGAGGATACTCCCTCAGAGGCCCAGTCCTCTGTTCTTAACGCTACCTCGCTGAGACGGGAAATGGCGAATAGTATGAAAGAAAGAAAGAAGTTCTTTACACAGTGTTTATTCTACCGCAGCTACTGCCGCATGTCCCACAAACGACTGTTACGAAAGCGTAAACTACTCCTCATGACGTCTGATAACAAGGATTATAATTTACCCAAATCATCACGGAAATTCCCGCGCGCAGTTTAAATCGCAAGCCGTGCACTACGTTTTCTTTCGCTAACGCCAAAAGATTTACGTTAACGTTAAGCGATATAACGAACTTGGCTTCCAGTCCGTTGATGTAATACGGCAAATCTGTTGAATGTGAAACATTTTATACGTAAAAGGAAAGTTTTACATCTCGCACGAACACACACACACACACACACACACACACACACACACACACACTATTTTGTTATCAGGGAGAAAAACTATACCATGAAAATAAAGAATGTTGTTTTTACATTCCTGTTGGCCAGGCAGTGGTCGGGGAGGGATCAGATGTATTCCTGGCCTCACCCAGTGTGTCAGGCGCCATGGCTGGTGGCCAGCAGGGCCACCTGACGTCATGGATGGCGGCTACCAGGGCCACCTGACGTCATGGATGGCGGCTACCAGGGCCACCTGACGTCATGGATGGTGGCTACCAGGGCCACCTGACGTCATGGATGGCGGCTACCAGGGCCACCTGACGTCATGGATGGTGGCTACCAGGGCCACCTGACGTCATGGGTCACTGTGACGCAGTGACTGATTCGCATGGACGGTCGGTGATGACAGAGATTCCCTCGCTCTTCATTGACGACCCGATGTAAGAGTCGTACAACGCTGAGGACCCCAATGTACAACTGGTAACATACAGACGACCCTTACATACGACTCGTACCACGCGGAACGACCCGCTGTACGACTCACGCCTTTTTGGACGACCCGCTGCACCACGAGTGTCGCAATTACGACGAGCCTAAGAAGGTGAAATAGAAAAAAAAATATAGATATCTCTCATTTACGAGGAACACGGTTAGTCATTCGAACACACTCCTTCATGACCCCCCCATGGCAGGCATGAGATGAGGCGAGGCCCCATGACCTGACCTGGCTGCACCAAGGATGACTTCCTCCTCCAGCGTCCATAAGGCACGTCAAACCTGACCTGGCTATCCCCCAACTGACCTCCACCTGAGCGACATCAGGGAACACTATTTTTTTTTCTTTTCTTTTTTTTTGTCCTCCGGACCACAAGGACGGAGGAAGGTGCAATATGAGGAAACTTGTCAAATATCAGTTGGGGAGGAAGTAGTGCCCCTTGCCACTGCCCGATATTACACTATAAAAGCTTGCCTGCTGTACCGCTAGCCATAAGGGCATCCTCGGCAAACTCTCCTTCATCGTGTGAGGATGCAGCGTCGCTGGAAGTCCTCCGAGAAAGAGGAAGGAAGAGAGAGAGAGAGAGAAAAAAAAAGGAGGAGAGAACTAGAGCGAAAGAGGAATATGTAGAGACGCAAGAACTTAAGGGGTGAAGGCAATATGTTTTATGACGAAGATAGAAAAAAAAAAAGATGCAGTGAATTGGGGATGATACAAAGGGACTTCCGGGATATATCGTAAAGATATGGATGGCGAGAGAGAAAGAGAGAGAGAGAGAGAGAGAGAGAGAGAGAGAGAGAGAGAGAGAGAGAGAGAGAGAGAGAGAGAGAGAGAGAGTGTGTGTGTGTGTGTGTGTGTGTGTGTGTGTGTGCACTTATTCCAGGCTGCAGCACAAGCTGGCCTCGAGACGCTAATCTGTCGTCTGGTATGTTGTCTGGCGTGAGGAATCTCACCGAGAAAACATTTGGCCCAGCGCTTCGCTTCCTGCCCACCCAAACCCACCACTGGGCTTCCCTGCCAGCCCACCCAAACCCACCACTGGGCTTCCCTGCCAGCCCACCCAAACCCACCACTGGGCTTCCCTGCCAGCGACCATCTGTTGGTGTTATCATGGCACCATGGTGGGGACGCGGCAGATTATCATCATAACCTGAGCACCAGAGTTCGAAACCCAACCTTACATCGAAGACTGAACCACGTGACACACTACGATCCGAGCAGATTGGGTACTCATCTCGAGGCTCCGGGTTCACAAAAATGTCTGGGTTCACACATACCTAGACAGCTCGGGGAAAGCTATCTCACTCACTCACTCACACGTCATTAATATTCATCATATGAATTCACGACTCAGGCTGTAGAGAGCCTCGGCCTGCTCTCGTATGACTGACATACACCGTGAGGAGGTATGGATCCGTCCTGGTACCGACTCACACACCCTGGGAGGGTTCGAACAACTGGTTCATGACTGACACATACCTTGACACTGATACATACGATTCGAAGCCTCGGATCCCGTGACTAACGCGTGCAGAGGAGGCTCTGCGAACCACTCTCCCGTGACGAGCGAGCAGCGAGGCAAGCCTCGATCTCGCGTCCCAAGAGCGACATAACGTCGCGGGGATCCGCCCAACCATATTGTCCCTCAATAACCCACCCATCGCGCGGGTCGAAGGCACGGGTCACCAGACTGGCGGGGTCGGTACTCACGGCGTCTAATACATCTTGATAATTACAGGAGATTAAACGGAAGTTTGATATCTTTTAAGAATACTCCAATGGCTGCATGAAAGTATCCCCTATATATATATATATATATATATATATATATATATATATATATATATATATATATATATATATATATATATATATATATCCATTTTATTTCCTCTCAAACAAGCATTTCCCTTACAGATACTGACACGTAAGTCTCTGTGGGTGCAGCAGATCTGGTTACGGTCAGACTGCCCCACACAATACACTGGTAACACTCCCAGGTGATCTGTGTGGGGCCCCGTCGTTGTCCCCAAAGCCTGTCCGGACACCTCGACACCCTGGGCTAATCCGGATAGCTTTTCTGGACACCTCGACACCTTGGGCTAATCCGGATATCCTTTTTTATCTGAATAGGTGTGAAGACCTTCTCTTACCAGCAGGTGTAGCAGGTCCGGGCAACAGCGAGGCTCTGTGTGTGTGTGTGTGTGTGTGTGTGTGTTGGGGTACAACACTCATTATCTGAACCTGGACACTGACTCTCTCGTTACAGCCGCAGACTACAGCCTCCCCAGCGCGCTTCTTGCAGCAGAGGCCATTTCCCTGTACCGCGTCACGTCACTGCCAGTGTCCATGTATGTTCCTGTAACTCTCTACTCATGTATTCAAACGCTCCCTGCCTCTGCAGTTCCCTTTGATACATATATATATGTCCAAATACTGTCTCTTGCATACTCAGTTCACGCCCCTCCTCCATTTGCCGGATGAACTACGGCAAGTGCGGTGAGCCCTCGTTACATACACACACACACACACACAGACACACACACACACACACACACAAAGAGTAATACTCGCCTTTACTCTAAGCCAAGGGACATCACGACTGCATAACACAGTCTAATTCTTGAAATTTTACAAGCTTGAAATACCTCCAGCCTTTACGAGTACCACCGGGAGCGAATCTGGGAATATCCATTACCGAGTACATCATCACACTGACCTCGCTGACCTCCTCGGGGTCAAGACGGGGGGAGCTAGCCTGACCTACCTTGTCTTTAGCGGTGTCATCGCCCGTCGCGTCCTCCCCCTGAAAGAGAAGAGATTCGTGATCACTTCATCATCCGTGTCAGACGTTGCTCATAACATGTTCTACATCAGTTGATTATGACTGGTGGAGTCATAGTCTCTCTCTCTCTCCTTCTAATAGTAAGACTGTGTACCTTATCAAAGTCTAATCGGACACCTCCCCGGCCAAACACACCTCACTTCATTACTCCCCACAGAACATCGCTCACTACAACTCCCCATTATCGTGAGGGAGGGCAAGGGATGATGCCTGGAACCACTGGTATCAAAAAGCGTTTTCTGGGCATCAGAGGCCAAGGAAAATTGACCCCCGGCGTGCAGGACGAGACACCGAGACCAACAGCGAGCCAGGAGCAATGCCCACCACGTCTGACATACCAGCACTAGCGAGGAGGAGGAGGAGGAGGAGGAGGAGGAGGTCTCAGAGCACGTCCAAACTTCCTATGTGGAGGTTCAGAATTTTCATACCATGGGACGTGAAGGATCAGGTCGACACACCACACACCTCACGAGGGGGTGAGGACCCACAACACACACAACTCTCCTCAGGAGGGCGTGAGGACCCACAACACACACAACTCTCCTCAGGGACAGCCAGAACACGGCTGAGGATGCCGGGCGTCAAGACCGTCCTCACCACAGACGAGGAAGACAGCAGTAAAACATTCCAATACACAGTCTTGCTTTTCTCCCGTGCTCCTCCCGGAAAGATTCTCGTCTTAGTTTATTTGGTCCAAGTGTTGTTCCCAGGGCCAGTTTGAGGCCCGACACAAATAAGAAACGGACCTAACTCACGAAAAAAAAAAACACCGTATTACTTTTCTTTTTCTTTTTCTTCTTTTAAAACATTTCCAAGAAGAGTGACTAATATTTTGACATGTAAGGTTGGATAGTGATGACATTGCCTTACGTACGCACTCTGGCTGCGTACGGTGTGCTCGGGGGGAGCTTGATAACTCGAGTGTGTTGTGAGTGTAATGCGTGAGTGCGTGATGACTATACCACGAAGGCGCTCGTGTGTGTGTGTGTGTGTGTGTGTGTGTGTGGAGGGTATCAAGAGAGTGTGGTGAGCGAGGCACCTGAGAATATCAACAGCTCTGACCAAAAACCTTTCATCATAAAAAGTTTGATATGTTAACACTGAAGCCACTGGCCTCCCCTCCCGACCACCTGCTCACCGGCTCTCGCTAAGCCAATAACCCGATTAGAAAACCTGTTAAAAAAAAAAAAAATCAGGTCGACGCTCTGGAGTGGTTAGTTGCAACTTGCATCAGTATATATGCGTCCTCCCACTTGAGAGTGGCTCTGCCACCCTTCTCGGACACCTTTCCATAACTCCAATACCGCCGGCCGTCCGGGGGTACGACGTGGCTGAGGCACTGGCGGTGGTGAGGCGGAGTGCAGAGGAGGAGACGCGAGTGGGAGGGAGACTGAAGAAGGAGACAAGCACTCAGACCGACAC
Source organism: Panulirus ornatus (assembly GCF_036320965.1). Taxonomy (NCBI): domain Eukaryota; kingdom Metazoa; phylum Arthropoda; class Malacostraca; order Decapoda; family Palinuridae; genus Panulirus; species Panulirus ornatus. The sequence continues at coordinate 8,329,616 of NC_092261.1, forward strand.
AAGAAGGGAAGGGATAAGGTTGGAGGGGATGAGTTAAAAGAATGATAAAACACTTGGGGATGGAGGAGGGTCAAGGAAGAGTAGTGTTAATGAAGAGGCAAAGAGGATTAGATCCGAGATGGTGAGGGGTGAAGTTTTACTGTTTAACTACAAGAGAAGTTAAGTACAGAGCTGGGTGGCATCACTGAAACTACAGAGTGAGGCAGAGGTGAGGTGAAGACAGCGGAAGACTGTGTCGACATGGATGCCACAAGAGAAGTCTACGGTTCTACAACAAGATGCCGGGGAAAAACAGGAACAACAGGATGGAATGAAGATACGAGGCAAAGGGCACAAAAGAAGAGGAAGATTTTTAGAGGAAGCTGAATGTTCCAGATATCATCTGTGCCAGGAAGGCAAAAGTTGAAGTCTTGAACGAAAACAAAAAAAGTTACCATGTTGGCACTTCGGTTAAAGGAGAGCAAATGCATAACTTCACTAAAAAAGGCGAATAAAAATCTAAGTAAGAACTACAAGCTATTCTGGAGGTAGCTCAACCGGTGGAGACTGGAACTCTGTATGGAAAGTGAGGGTGTACTAGATAACTTTACTTAGGAGATTACTGTGGACAAAAGATGAGGTTTACCATTGGAGAAAAAGAGCACTTTAAGTAAATCAACGACTAAGATAATGCTCATGCCAGAGATTAGGGGTCGGGAGTGTGTGGCATAAAGTACAGAGAGAGAAAGTCATTACAAACGAGGAGGTTAAGACGGCAGTAATGTACCGTAGGAACGAGAATAATAAAAATCCGGCTAGGTAGGGAGATTGGTGAAGGGTGGAGGAGATGGACCTCCGGCTTAAAGACTCACAAACTCTGTCTAAAGAGGATGACACAGTGGAAGCGTACGGATCAAGGGATCAAAAAGTAGTGGCGAAACTGACAGAGGAATACACCGTCCGTCTTAGTACAAGAGGAGAGGTGCGTAGCACGAATGTGTACGGTCGAGGTATATGGTTTACTAGACTCTTTTACTGGCGAAGAGACGACCTTACGAAGAGAGGAGGAAAATGAGTGCACATGAGGATACCAGAAGGTAGAACTGTTGATCCTGAGTCACTGGAAAGGCAAACGTCTGATTATATATATATATATATATATATATATATATATATATATATATATATATATATATATATATACACTCGCTGGAAGAATAAACACACAGAAGCTCCAAGCTTCCGACAGTATTTCAAGCCATTTTCAAGGATTCTTGAAAATGGTTTGAAAACCACTCGAAAGCTTGGAGCTTCTGTGTGTTTATTCTTCCAGCGAGTTTGCTCATATCAGAGCTTCGTGTGTGTGATTTACTCTAATGTATATATATATATATATATATATATATATATATATATATATATATATATATACATTTGGCTTCTCTTGCCAAGACCATTACGGTCCAGCCACCTCCAGGAGGACGATGCTCCTCTTTCCGTCTCTCCCCATCTTCCCCATTTCCATTATCTCTTTCTTTTCCTCTCCCGCAAAACTCTCTCTCTCTCTCTCTCTCTCTCTCTCTCTCTCTCTCTCTCTCTCTCCTTCCGGCCACTCCTTCCTGTTTTCTCTGTCTTACTGTTCCATCCTCCTCCTTCTCCTCCTCCTCCATTATATTCTTCTTCCCTCACTCCCTCTTCCTTTTCCTACCTTCCCCTCCTCCTCCTCCTTCTTCTTCACCTCTTCCTGAACCAACTAATCTCGTATTCACTGTATCCGACAAATATTCACATCATCACCATTATAAGAAGAAGAATCTATCAAATAATTTAATCCGAAAAAAAAGTCATTTGCTGAAGCATACCGTCTCTTAACACCATTGTCTTGTTGCCTCAGTTCACCGGCTGATGCTCCACGAGGGTCAAAGGCTCAGTTCAAACAAGTCCTCTCCTGACCTGAGGAAAACATTGTCTACCACAGTCGTGCAAACAATATCATCATCATCATCAACCATCTACACAAACCATTGAATTGGTGGTAACATCAGCACCGGTTATCGGCTTCGTTTGCAGAAAAAGAAAAAAATTTCTGAACTCGATAATATATTTTCAATGAACACTTGAAATACAATCATAAGCCAAATCTTATTAGGGCAGGCAAATTCTTACCTTACACGCAATGAAAGGAACAGCAATATATATATATATATATATATATATATATATATATATATATATATATATATATATATATATATATATATATATATATATATATATAACTGCACGGCTGGGAGCACAAACCAGTTATTTTAATTCACAAAACTTTTTGGAAGGAAAACCAACCACAGCCAACACGGTGCACTGAGGAAATTTCATTTGTAAGAGAAAGTGAGTGTGCTCGGTGAGAGCCAGTGAGCTGAGGGACGGAGGGCCCAGTGCGCTGAGAAGAACGAGCGTTCTAGGGGAGAGGGAGAGTGTCGAGGGAGAGTGTGTGGGTGCATGCGCTCGGGGAAGAGAGTGAGCGTGCTGAGGGAAGAGTGAGTATAGGCTGAGGAAGGGTGAGGTTGCTCAGGGAGAGTCTGAGTGAGAGAGTGAGTGTGCTGGAGGGAGATGACTGTGCTGAGGTAGAGTTCGTTGTGAGGAAAGGTAAGCATGCTAAGAGAGAGTGAGTATGATAAGAGAGACTGAGTATGCTGAGGGAGAATGAGTACGCTGAGGGAGACGGAGCATGCTGAGGGAAGCGTCAGTGAGACGAGGCAGACTCAGACGTGCCAGCGAGGTAGACTTCTAGCATGCGTGGTCATTCCTACCAAACCTAACCTTCACATCTTCGGCACGGGCCAGACTTACATACATTATCTATCCAACCACCTCAAGTACAACGACGGTACCGTCCACAATGCGTGGGTACTGTCACTCCCATTCAGCCAGTGTGGTGAAGCCGCCGTTGCACGAGCTGTCGGCGGTGCAGACGTCTATCCCCCACCTGAACGTGTGCTGCGCGACAGAGCTCTTGGTTGTGTTAATGCAGTCATGAATAAATGATCCTGCACGAGAGCCGTCATCTCCTCCGTGCGCCTTGTTTCTCTACCACGGAAAATATCACGCGTTTATGCCCAATGCTAAATGGACCTGGAGTTTACTATGTACCTTTCTTGTTTCACCTCCCAGGGCAAAAGTACAATAGTTTCTCTTTAAAGTGGCGAAAGTTAAAAGTATTTAGCAGTAAAAGTACAGATATCTATTTTTTTTTTTTTTTACGTTAAATCCTCAGACCTAACTCGCACTCACGCATGAAGCTACAGCAACAGGCAGCTATGAATATATGAAATTCTCTGAGATGTTTACATCTCATATGTAGAGATAAACAATGTATGAAAACTGCTTTACCTTGAGGAGACAAGCTTTAAAACTGCTGTGTGCACATGTTCTAGGCCTCTGATGGATTTCAACAGATCCGTAAAATTAGTTAACATGATGATAGTCTGTGTTTTCTTTGTGATAGAGGAGACGGCATGGGCAAATGAACGCTTCTTTCGCTTCTTGAATATAAAAAGAGGAGAAAATGCGCATTCACGTGCAAAATGCGCATCCACGTACAAAATGCGCATCCACATGTAAAATGCGCATCCACGTACAAAATACAGCACGGCCAGCCTGGGTTAAATATGTTGTCTGACGCCACCCGCAATAGATAAAATTTGGAGAAAAGAATGAAAAAATTGAAAAAAAAAATCAAATGTTTGGCCATCCAGAAACACCTTATGAATAGGTGTTACTGAACGAGTGAGCGTGTGTGGTGGAACCCGCAACCAAATGAAAAGGCAAACTCCTAATACTGAGACAATAACTAGCCAATTTTTACGAAAAAAAAAACAGATATAGAAAAAGATAAAAATCCCGCGTGATTGTCGATACGATACTGGAGCCTTGCACAACGCACGCTGGAACACTAGCGACATCTGCCACTGCATAAAAGAGTTAGAGGACCACTGTCAACAACATGGCAATGGAATACATCAATTCGCAATGGCAGTATTATGTTTTCAACAAAATATGGAGATACTATTTGCTCCGAACTGTTATTTTCTAAACCAAATACTTCACACACACACACACACACACACACACACACACACACACACGAGTGCAAAATACTCTCCCTGTAATACACAAATAATACTCACACACGAGCCATCTGCTCAAGTCATCTGCAAACGCTTCACCTCCGAATATCTCAAGTTCTAAAAAGGAATCCCCTAAGGGAGCAGTTTTTTCTTCCTCCACTCCTCTTTAATCTCTTTTTTACACCACCTCCCTCTGTCTCCCCTCCACCCAGTACCCACAGTCTTCTCCCATGTGCAGACGACGTCACACTTCCACCACGACACTCCCACGCTACACACGCACCGATAAGCATGCGAGACTACATCACGCAGTGGCAAAGCCTTCGTTGAACCTAGGTCGTCTGCATCCCAATCGAGAGATCCACCCCTCACCTTACCCTCCTCATCTCTCCACAGACGTGAACCACTCCTGCACCCTCCCACTACCCTGGATGATCAACCACGACTCTCCTCACTCCAGAAAACACCCAGCATGAGACACGCATACGACACACTCACACACAACATTCACCCCGCGCATTACACACATCGGAACAAATCCACCTCAAAAACACACTAAAACATCCGCAGAACATTTGCTTGGGAAAAAAAACCAAAAACAAAAACAAAAGGTCATTATCCTCCACAAACAATTTAACGGCCGTAGCCCAAACAACGCCTGGCATGCCTGGTCACCCACCATTTCGAAAACAAACATAACAAAACTGGAAAAATCCACAAAACAAAGCAATCAGAAAAAAAAGAAGAATCACCAGTTGCATGACAATAACACTCGTCCGACACCTGCGCAACGAGAAGGACAAAAATACTTTTAATACAACCCTACTTCAACGTGATCAGCATTCAAATCTATACGAAAGCACTGAATCCCTCCCATGAAAGCCATTTCAAAAAACACGCATACTTCCACATCAGAGATAGGATGCCCACCCTTACTTTAGCACATTACAGCAACTTAAAACCTATACTCACAGATTCTCCTTCCTCCAACAACAACACACATAGAAATCCACACCGTAATGACCCAACAAACAACAAACCCGATCGTGAACTCCAGTCCACTACATATACACTTACCTAAAACTGCACTCCCCAGACACGTTCGTCACACTTTTTTTTTTCCTAACTCTGTACACCACATATGTCTTCAACATAACAAACATCGATTCAACATATTGCAAGACCTTTCTTGAACAAGAGGAAACTTCCATACTGAATCCACCTTGGCTTCCATATGTTCAACCCATCAAGACACGCACATCACCACACCTCTTGGTCAAGGGCCTTGGCCGGTGAACGTGGTCAGCTTCCTGGGCGCCGCAGAACCCCATAAAATACTGTTCTGCAGGGTCCTGAGGCGCACACACACACACACACACACACACACACACACACACACACACACACACACACACACATATATATATATATATATATATATATATATATATATATATATATTGGATACACCATCACCTCACAGGGTTCCCGCTTCAACAGAACCCTGCAACCTCGTTTCGTTGCAATATATGAGAAATTCAAACCCAGCACTGTCTCAATAATTTCCAGCCCTGCACTGTCTTAATGATTAACGCGTAAATTTCAGTATTTGATACCAAACATTTCAACACTGGAGGTGTTGGTGGGTAGGTAAGGCGATGGTGGAGAGTGGTATTAGTGGGTGAGGTGTGTGGGGGTGGTGAGTGGTGTAGGTGGGTGGTGAAGGCATTGGTTGAGGTGTGTAGTGGTGATGAGTGGTGTACATGTGTGGTGAAGGTAGTGGCCGAGGTGTGTGGTGGTGATGCCTGGTGTACATGGGTGTTGAGGCTAGTGGATGAGGGGGGTGTGTGTGTGGTGGTGACGAGTGGTGTACGTGGGCGGTGAAGGTAAGTGGTGATCAGGTGATGAGAGTAGGCGAAGTGGTCGGCCAGCACTGGCTGTGGTGGTGATGGTGTACACCTGACAGTGCTGGTGGGGGTGACATCACAGGTGATTCCAGAAGTGAAGGTACTGTGTCCGTGAGAGTCGTGGTGGTGGTGGTAGTGGTGACAGTGTTGGTGGGGGTGGTTGGTGGTGACTGTGATGACAGAGGTGGTGGTTGTGGCGTGGGTGCTGATGACTGGTGAGGGACGAGTGAGGGGGAGTGGGGGGGAGGGGTCGAGTGAGGGGTGGGAGGAGAGGTGCGTGAGTGAGTGAGTGAGTGAGGGACCATACCAGTGGGCCTCATGGCAGGCGTCAAGTGGGCTCGTGAGTCCCACTCGTCACCACTCCAGACTCGCCTTTAGAGTGTTGACTTGAGCATCACTAAGTTGTACCTCCAATATCTCCTCCTCCATCTCCGGGAGGTGCCTCTGCCACAGTCCTCTCTCTCTCTCTCTCTCTCTCTCTCTCTCTCTCTCTCTCTCTCTCTCTCTCTCTCTCTCTCTCTCTCTCTCTCACCGTTCCTTTCCTCAGTTCTCTCTTCTTCCAATGGTACCTTTCAAAGCCTCTCTCCTTCCGGCATAAAGATATAATTATCATTATCATTATCACTGCCATCATATTTTCTTACATATCACTATCATCCGATTATCAATTATCATTACAATCACAATCATCATTATCATTATTAATATCATTATCATTATATCATCATTAATTTCAAACCCAATGACCTTCATACACACCTCTGTCACCAAGCCCTCCCCACCACAGCCCTCCACCCTCACCCCACACCCCACCATCGGTCGCGGCTGGGGAGGCGACCAATCAGCAGAGTGCACAAATTTACCCTCACCGGCGCCCATCTCTCCCTCACACTCCTCACTCTGATCCATTCTCGGAAACCAAAGTCCCTCTCTGACTCGTCCGATGGTTCTCTGATGCCACTCCCCGGCCACTGTCATGCTGGTGGCTCTCACTTCCTCTACCTCCCTACCTTCCCCCGAATTCTCCCTCCAAGGCGGTCCCCTCTCTCTCTCTCTCTCTCTCTCTCTCTCTCTCTCTCTCTCTCTCTCTCTCTCTCTCTCTCCCAAAACAACTGTTACGTCAGACCCCGATGGCGAACACGTTGCGCCGGCGCCATTAACCATTACCACCTCGTAAGCCTGGGCGCGTGACGAGCGTATGAGAATCCGGGGGAACAAGCCGACCTAACCACCTTAACCATGATCAAGCAGCCCAGAGCTCAGGCAGCATTTGGCTCCGCCGTTGTGTTTAATCTAATTAACAGACAGCGGCGATATCTTAACTACTGACTGTTCACACACACACACACACACACACACACACACACACACACACACACACACACACACACCTGTTGACAGAATTAGCAATATCGAGAGCCATCTCAGTCTGTACCGCTGCCTGCTGCTGTCGGTGTAACGATGGGATGATCGTTAAACAGTGGTGGTAAGATGATCGATAAACTATGGTACTAATTAGATGATCGTTAAACTGTCGTGCTGATCGTTAAACTATGGTACTAAGATGATCGTTGAACTGTGGTGCTGAGATGATCGTTAAACTATGGTACTGAGATAATCGTTAAACTATGGTACTAAGATGATCGTTAAACTATGGTACTAAGATGATCGTTGAACTGTGGTGCTGAGATGATCGTTAAACTATGGTACTGAGATAATCGTTAAACTATGGTACTAAGATGATCGTTAAACTATGGTACTAAGATGATCGTTAAACAGTGGTGCTGATCGTTAAACTATGGTACTAAGATGATCGTTAAACAGTGGTGCTGATCGTTAAACTGTGGTACTAAGATGCTCGTTCAACTGTGGTGCTGATCGTTAAACTATGGTACTACGATGATCGTTGAACTGTGGTGCCGATCGTTAAACTGTCGTACTAAATTGATCGTTAAACTGTGGTACAGCGAGGACTCTCGCTGCCTTTCCTTCAAGGGTGTAACTCAACCAACAACCCAGCCCGTGAGCCGGGTGGGCTGACGGTCAGCGGGCCATGACCCCCTTACCCCAAAACGCCATGAAACCCCAGCCTACTACGACGCCCCCCCCCCCCCCCCCCCCCCCCCCCCAAGGAGGCCACGACACCACCAACTCACGTGCGCCTGATCGGCCAGCTCGCTCAGCAGGCCACACACAACACCCACGCGCCGCAATCACGTCTCGATCGTGACCCCAAGCTGACATCATGCACCACGAAAATGTCCCCTGATCTACAACTCAGAATAACGCATGACCTAACCTAACACAACCTATCCTAACCTAACCTAACCTAACCTAACCTAACCTAACCTAACCCAACCTATCCTAACCTAACCTAACCTAACCTAACCTAACCTAACCTAACCTAACCTAACCTAACCTAACCTAACCTAACCTAACCTAACCTAACCTAACCTAACCTAACCTAACCTAACCTAACCTAACCTAACCTAACCTAACCTAACCTAACCTAACCTAACCTAACCTAACCTAACCTAACCTAACCTAACCTAACCTAACCTAACCTAACCTAACCTAACCTAACCTAACCTAACCTAACCTAACCTAACCTAACCTAACCTAACCTAACCTAACCTAACCTAACCTAACCTAACCTAACCTAACCTAACCTAACCTAACCTAACCTAACCTAACCTAACCTAACCTAACCTAACCTAACCTAACCTAACCTAACCTAACCTAACCTAACCTAACCTAACCTAACCTAACCTAACCTAACCTAACCTAACCTAACCTAACCTAACCTAACCTAACCTAACCTAACCTAACCTAACCTAACCTAACCTAACCTAACCTAACCTAACCTAACCTAACCTAACCTAACCTAACCTAACCTAACCTAACCTAACCTAACCTAACCTAACCTAACCTAACCTAACCTAACCTAACCTAACCTAACCTAACCTAACCTAACCTAACCTAACCTAACCTAACCTAACCTAACCTAACCTAACCTAACCTAACCTAACCTAACCTAACCTAACCTAACCTAACCTAACCTAACCTAACCTAACCTAACCTAACCTAACCTAACCTAACCTAACCTAACCTAACCTAACCTAACCTAACCTAACCTAACCTAACCTAACCTAACCTAACCTAACCTAACCTAACCTAACCTAACCTAACCTAACCTAACCTAACCTAACCTAACCTAACCTAACCTAACCTAACCTAACCTAACCTAACCTAACCTAACCTAACCTAACCTAACCTAACCTAACCTAACCTAACCTAACCTAACCTAACCTAACCTAACCTAACCTAACCTAACCTAACCTAACCTAACCTAACCTAACCTAACCTAACCTAACCTAACCTAACCTAACCTAACCTAACCTAACCTAACCTAACCTAACCTAACCTAACCTAACCTAACCTAACCTAACCTAACCTAACCTAACCTAACCTAACCTAACCTAACCTAACCTAACCTAACCTAACCTAACCTAACCTAACCTAACCTAACCTAACCTAACCTAACCTAACCTAACCTAACCTAACCTAACCTAACCTAACCTAACCTAACCTAACCTAACCTAACCTAACCTAACCTAACCTAACCTAACCTAACCTAACCTAACCTAACCTAACCTAACCTAACCTAACCTAACCTAACCTAACCTAACCTAACCTAACCTAACCTAACCTAACCTAACCTAACCTAACCTAACCTAACCTAACCTAACCTAACCTAACCTAACCTAACCTAACCTAACCTAACCTAACCTAACCTAACCTAACCTAACCTAACCTAACCTAACCTAACCTAACCTAACCTAACCTAACCTAACCTAACCTAACCTAACCTAACCTAACCTAACCTAACCTAACCTAACCTAACCTAACCTAACCTAACCTAACCTAACCTAACCTAACCTAACCTAACCTAACCTAACCTAACCTAACCTAACCTAACCTAACCTAACCTAACCTAACCTAACCTAACCTAACCTAACCTAACCTAACCTAACCTAACCTAACCTAACCTAACCTAACCTAACCTAACCTAACCTAACCTAACCTAACCTAACCTAACCTAACCTAACCTAACCTAACCTAACCTAACCTAACCTAACCTAACCTAACCTAACCTAACCTAACCTAACCTAACCTAACCTAACCTAACCTAACCTAACCTAACCTAACCTAACCTAACCTAACCTAACCTAACCTAACCTAACCTAACCTAACCTAACCTAACCTAACCTAACCTAACCTAACCTAACCTAACCTAACCTAACCTAACCTAACCTAACCTAACCTAACCTAACCTAACCTAACCTAACCTAACCTAACCTAACCTAACCTAACCTAACCTAACCTAACCTAACCTAACCTAACCTAACCTAACCTAACCTAACCTAACCTAACCTAACCTAACCTAACCTAACCTAACCTAACCTAACCTAACCTAACCTAACCTAACCTAACCTAACCTAACCTAACCTAACCTAACCTAACCTAACCTAACCTAACCTAACCTAACCTAACCTAACCTAACCTAACCTAACCTAACCTAACCTAACCTAACCTAACCTAACCTAACCTAACCTAACCTAACCTAACCTAACCTAACCTAACCTAACCTAACCTAACCTAACCTAACCTAACCTAACCTAACCTAACCTAACCTAACCTAACCTAACCTAACCTAACCTAACCTAACCTAACCTAACCTAACCTAACCTAACCTAACCTAACCTAACCTAACCTAACCTAACCTAACCTAACCTAACCTAACCTAACCTAACCTAACCTAACCTAACCTAACCTAACCTAACCTAACCTAACCTAACCTAACCTAACCTAACCTAACCTAACCTAACCTAACCTAACCTAACCTAACCTAACCTAACCTAACCTAACCTAACCTAACCTAACCTAACCTAACCTAACCTAACCTAACCTAACCTAACCTAACCTAACCTAACCTAACCTAACCTAACCTAACCTAACCTAACCTAACCTAACCTAACCTAACCTAACCTAACCTAACCTAACCTAACCTAACCTAACCTAACCTAACCTAACCTAACCTAACCTAACCTAACCTAACCTAACCTAACCTAACCTAACCTAACCTAACCTAACCTAACCTAACCTAACCTAACCTAACCTAACCTAACCTAACCTAACCTAACCTAACCTAACCTAACCTAACCTAACCTAACCTAACCTAACCTAACCTAACCTAACCTAACCTAACCTAACCTAACCTAACCTAACCTAACCTAACCTAACCTAACCTAACCTAACCTAACCTAACCTAACCTAACCTAACCTAACCTAACCTAACCTAACCTAACCTAACCTAACCTAACCTAACCTAACCTAACCTAACCTAACCTAACCTAACCTAACCTAACCTAACCTAACCTAACCTAACCTAACCTAACCTAACCTAACCTAACCTAACCTAACCTAACCTAACCTAACCTAACCTAACCTAACCTAACCTAACCTAACCTAACCTAACCTAACCTAACCTAACCTAACCTAACCTAACCTAACCTAACCTAACCTAACCTAACCTAACCTAACCTAACCTAACCTAACCTAACCTAACCTAACCTAACCTAACCTAACCTAACCTAACCTAACCTAACCTAACCTAACCTAACCTAACCTAACCTAACCTAACCTAACCTAACCTAACCTAACCTAACCTAACCTAACCTAACCTAACCTAACCTAACCTAACCTACCCTAACCTAACCTAAACCAACCTATCCTAACCTAACTAACCTAACCCAACCTAACCTAAGCTAACCTAACCTAACCTACCCTAAACTAACCTAACCCAACCTATCCTAACCTAACCTAACCTAACCCAACCTATCCTAACCTAACCCAACCTATCCTAACCTAACCTAACCCAACCTATCCCAACCTAACCTAATCTAACCCAACCTATCCTAACCAAACCCAACCTATCCTAACCTAACCAAAACCTAACCTACTAACCCTAACCTAACCTAACCAACTATCCTACCTAACCAACCTAACCTAACCTAACCTACACCCAACCTATCCCAAACCTACCCAACCAACCTATTCTAACCTAACCTACCTAACCTAACCCAACCTATCCTAACCTAACCTACCTAACCTAACCTAACCTAACCTAACCCAACCTATCCTAACCTAACCTACCACCTAACCTAACCTAACCCAACCTATCCTAACCTAATACTACC
>NC_092261.1:8341988-8371988 GCF_036320965.1 Panulirus ornatus
TCCTCTCTCTCTCTCTCTCTCTCTCTCTCCCCGAGGAAACAGACGGAAGTAGTCAAGAGAGAAGAAACAGAAGGAAACCGAAAGACGGTAGAAACAGACGGGGGAGAGAGAGAGAGAGAGAGAGAGAGAGAGAGAGAGAGAGAGAGTCTTAAAAACTTCAACATCATCACCATTATCACCAGAACGTTCTATCAAAGATTCTCTCCCTCTTCATCTCGTTAAAACTTCAGCGTGCAAAAAAAAAAAAAAAGAAATAGGGGGGAAAAAAATTTGCTTGGAACTTATCACTAATTAAAACCCGCCCGCAGCACTTGGTAATTTCAGGGGTTCGTTCTTTGGGCCCTCGAGTAAAATGCATCCGGGGTTCATTTTTGAACGCGACTGCAACATAGCGGTCGGTTCTAATTAGGGAACCCCGGAGCACCGTGCGGTCTCGCTCCTCTAAAATAGCGGAGATTGAAAACTGGAGAGCTTGAAAGGCTCTGAGAGAGAGAGAGAGAGAGAGAGAGAGAGAGAGAGAGAGAGAGAGAGAGAGAGAGAGAGAGAGAGAGAGAGAGAGAGAGAGAGACTCACACAGGCCATAGGTCCAAGCGAGGTGGTCTGGCCTTAACACACAGAGAGAGACTGAGACCGACAGGTTAAGGTAATGTATGAGACAATCGAGAGAAAGCTTAATGCTAACGAAGTACTGACAAGTCAGAGAGAGAGAGAGAGAGAGAGAGAGAGAGAGAGAGAGAGAGAGAGAGAGAGAGAGAGAGAGAGAGAGAGAGAGAGAGAGATGCACACAAAGTAAGAACATGATGAGATGAGCAGAGAGGAGATGGCTGACCAAAACTGGGCCACAACTGGTCTCACTACTCCAACCCTCAGTCAGTGGCGGTGGTGACCACAACACAACGTGGAAATCTGTTGATGTAAACTGCTCTCATACCGGATGATCATTCTGAATGCCACTAATTTCAGAGTTAATTATGAAGTTATCTATACTTCACCAGCTATCTGAAGACCACGTCTGCTCCGACCGGAGACTGTTGAGGAGGGAAAGACTTCGCAAGAGGAATAAAACCACGACAACAGTGGATGGTTACGAGGGGAATAGAAGTGAATGCAAATGGGGACACACCACTGCGTCCTTTCGAGGCTGTTTGTGACAGGAGAGACCAGAAGCTATATAATATTAAGTGTGGCAAGAGGAGGAAGGTGCACAGATGATGTAAAAGAGATACATCAGCAGACTTTAAAAAATGACTAAGGAAGTATGAATAATATCATTCGTGGACTATAAGCGAAATGTTTATCAAGTATATTCTTGAACGTATCTATGGTGCTTCGTTCAACCACTCCAACTGATAAATCATTCCATATATTAACGGCATTGTTGAGGAGAGAGAGAGAGAGAGAGAGAGAGAGAGAGAGAGAGAGAGAGAGAGAGAGAGAGAGAGAGAGAGAGAGAGAGAGAGAGAGAGAGTATACTTCGCCCCATTCGAAGTAAAACTCTTGCCCACTACAGCAGTTCCTACACCACAAACACCTTGCCCTCAGTCGCTGTTTAAATCGAGACTATCAAAGCTTTTGGATGAATTGGAATCCTTGCGTTAAATCGCCTCTTAACCTTCTCTTTTCTTGGCAAAATGAATATCGTTCGTTCAGTCTGTTCTCATACGATTTGTTTCTTAGTCCGGGAATCATACTGATAGCTCGTTGCAGTCCTCTCTCTCTCCACTCGGATCATGTCATTTTTCAAGCAAGGGGACCAAAACTGAACACAATATTCAAGGTGAGGGATCCATCAGTGAACTGCATACAGTGAGGATTGCTTCCTCAGCCTTATATTCAAAAGCCCTGTCTTTGAATCCAAGTACTTCGTCAGCTTTATTAAGTAGCTTGATTGGGTTTAAATCATCGGAAACGATCACACATGTGTCTCTTCTCTGAGCTACCCATTGCAGCTGAACGTAATTCATACAATAGCTTGCCTCATCCTCTTCACTACCTCCATGAGGTTACGAGGCTTGTAAAAGGCCTCTGAAAACCACGATGGAGTAACTCAAGCCAAGGGGAGTGATGCACAAGTTGCCCCAGCCGATCAGACGTATAAACAACACTTCTAAACTTAAACGGAAAGCGGGATGCCGACTTCGGGGTGAGTGCAGAACACCTCTCTGGAACATGCGATCCAAGGCAAAGCAAACGTTCCAGGTTACACTTGTGCCAGATTTGCCGTTTTATTCAATGCACTCTCTCCATCCTTCGCATCTCTCAGATACGTCGGAGGGGGAGGGAGGAGTACGAGGGAGAGACATGGAGGAGGACACACACACACACACACACACACACACACACACACAGCGAGACTGAGCACGGCTGACGAGCTTGATGAAGAGACGTTATCCCAAACATGTACAGATATAGCAATCCCAGGGAGGGCAATCCCAGGGAAGGGGGACCTGTACCTCCAGTATACTTGTATGGTACCGATGGCGCGCGAGAAGCCATATGAGGCGGCGTCACAAACCATCCGAAAGATATTAATCCACCCGAGAATTGAGGGAGGCATAAGCCTTGCTATAATAAACCTCGAATCATAAATATCCGGCCATATTGACGACGCATCACCCCTCAACGCGCATGTCTTGCGCCCGGTTACGTGATCTTCCGATGGAAGATGTCGGAAGTGGTGGTGGTGGTGGTGTATGTGTGTGTGTGTGTGTGTATGTGTGTGTGTTGGTGGTGGTGGTGGAGGGTCGGTCGTTCGAAGAGCACAAGAGATCGACACAAACAGATAACGCCACTACTACCACTACTACCCCCCATGCCATCAATCTGCACCACTACTGTCCCTGTTGTCAAATTGCACCACTACCCCCTGCCGTCAACCTTCTTCACCACTACCCCAGCCATCGCCGTCGTCGTCACCACTGATGCCACTGCCTCCCCTGGCGTTGGTTAACATTCCCAGGAAAGATACTTTCTCCCCCCACCACCACCACCCCCCAAAAAAAAAAAACTGGACAAAAATGGGGAAAGATCGGGAAGAAGACAAATACATCAGACAATAGGGGATGTGTACACACGAGAACAAACGCAAGTACCACCCTGTTTACCCCAGGTTTTAATTAAAATCTTAATAAGAGGAAACCTCAAGTAAAAAAAAAAAATAGAAGAATTGTGTACATTTCTTGTCACATCGAGGGGTACTGATCCTGTGGGAGTGATTGTCACAAGGCTGTAGTAGGACGAGAGAGAGAGAGAGAGAGGGACGCATACGAAGTGGACACGATGACCGCACATCTATGACCAGAGTCCTCCTCGAAAGTTGTCTTCCGGAACATCAGTATAAACGAACCTACTTTTATAAAGACTTAGAGAAGTCTTGAGCGGAGGAGGAGGAGGAGGAGGAGGAGGAAGAGGGGGGACGAGTTCTATCAGTTCCACGAACACGAACAACAGCAACAGCAGCAGCAGCAGCCATGAGGGGAGAAAGGACCAAACCAACCCACAGACACACAAGCACAACACACGCAGCAACAACATCCTCCACGACAACACAACCACAGACACAGGAACCGTATCCACAACATTCACTAGAAAAAAAAATGGCCAGCACTAGTTTATATTACTTTCAGACAAATCAACAAAATCAACAACAAAACCGCCAAAAATAAAGCCTGAACCAGCAGGAACAACAAACACACAGGCAAGAACAACATCAAAAGCCAGCGAGTAATGTGTGTGTGTGTGTGTGTGTGTGTGTGTGTGTGTGTGTGTGTGTGTGAGCGAGAGAGTGTGTGTGTGGACCCCAGCCCGGATCTGGTACATGTCATGTCATGTCTTGTGTGTAGCGTGTCCCTGTCTCTTTTTCAGGGATGAACTGTTTCCTGTATATTTCTGAGGACTGTGGTCTGACTATAATGCTCAAACATGGGGTTGTCTATTAGGTTATCTATCAGTCACCCAGGGGTAATCATTACCAGGTCCTTTATCATTAGTCACTGTAAAGGTAATCATTAACTTATGTAGACCGAGTTATTTATATATATATATATATATATATATATATATATATATATATATATATATATATATATATATATATATACACTGCCATACAGCGTCAACCACAAAAAAGACAGAAAGTCATGCATCGCCCGCCAGAACCTGCACATTTATCCACCCTCAGATTCGGTGGGTTAACCCATACAATCACTCACCATCATGTCACCTTTCTCCAATCGCTTCCCTCTTTACTTATACTCACATCAGTTCCTCGTGTCATTCTAAAGAATTCATCATCAGGAAAAGATAAAGGAAAGGGTAAAAATTTCGAGTACGAGGTGAAATCCCTCAAAGTACGATCCTCCAGAACCGAAAAAAAAAAGAGAAAAAGGATATCGAATGCTAAAGAAGAGGCAAACTAGGGAAGGTGAGTGACATTCGACTCGACCAGCTCTCCAAAAGGTGAGCCTCACTGATATTCTGACTCACTTCGCACGCATACTGATGCCAGCAACGCTAACCTGTTTATCTCCACTGGTGTAAATTGTCAAAAACACTGCTCCTGCCCGAGTGTACCAAGCAGGGTCAGCTTGTGACTGGTGTCAACGTTCCAAACACGTCCTCATCAAGCGCCATCCTCCACACTCATCACCCACCACCCCCTACACACACACACACACACACACACACACACGCCCCACGAGAGGGTTAACACCCACACTCCGCTATGACACCGGACATACCTAGATTATTCCTTGACAACAGCAGGTCGAGCAGGCGGCGCAAGTCTTCCCCCCTGAGAAGCCAAAAACACCCAGCCGTCCAAACGGGTGAGCACTCTTGTACACTCTCACGGCCGGCCAGGAGAGCACCCACCCCCCCCTCACTCACCCCTCACACCCTCCACGCCGTCAACACCACCGTCAGGGAGGGAAGGGAGGGGGGGGGGGAGAGCGAGGAGAGGGGCATGGTAGACGACAGTGAGGGCGGAGGGAGGAGGGACTAAGCACTCTCACACAACCCACGATGAACAGAGATGGAGGAAAGGGTTGGGAGAGCTGGTTCTGGGGAGAGGGCTGGGAGAGCAGGGTCTAGGGGTGGGAAGAGAGAGAGAGAGAGAGAGAGAGAGAGAGAGAGAGAGAGAGAGAGAGAGAGAGAGAGAGAGAGAGAGAGAGAGGGGGGGGGGAAGGGAGCATATGTCATCCTCCGTCGGTAAAGGAACACGCAACGTAACACGACCTGGGAGAGAGATAGAGAGAGAGATGAGGTAAATCTCACTCTTGTCTCTCTCCCCTGCAACAAGAATTCCCGTGAGTAACACACACACACACACACACACACACACACACACACACACACACACACACACACACACAGGAGCCCAGAAAGAGAGTATTGAGGTGCTCGAGAATGCATTCGTCCCACTCCCTCCCTCCCTTCCTCCCTCACTACAGCTTTAACAGCTGTGCCAGGCGCGTGTGGGGGAGGCCAGGCCCGTGCTGCTGCTGTGTACGGAGACAGTCTCCACCTCCGTCGTGTGGGGGGAGGAGGAACTAGTCGCAGCTATTAGGCCTACGCCCTCGGGGAGGGGCGCGGCGCACCGGATGACGATGATGATACCTTATTACGATACCTCCGCCTCCGGCTTCTCCTTCATTACGATACCTCCGCTCCGGCTTCTCCCTTATTACGATACCTCCGCCACCGACTTCACCCTTATTACGATACCTCCGCCACCTGCTTCTCCCTTATTAAGCCACCTCCGACACCGCCTTCCCCTCCTTATTACCATACGTAAATTTCTCTCTTATTGCGATGCTTACACCGTCGTTTCTCCCTTATTACGATACCTCCGACAGAGCCTGCCCCTTACGTCGATCCTGGTACCACCAAGACTATCTCCACCAGTGGAACCCGGGTGTGTGCACTATACAGTGGTGACGGAGGCTGGAACACAGCTGCAGTGGTTATAAAACCCCTGGATGTTGTGACTTACGGGTTTTCAGGTCCCTGGGAATAGCAACGGAGCTGTGTGGGAGCTGGACGCAGTCAAGGAAAATTGAAAAGAAACGAAGGGAAAAAAAAATTCTTATACGAAATTAACAGGATCAAAAGTCAGTCTGATAAGCGACCGTAAAACACTGCCTGAAAGTAAAGAAAATGGGGTGAAACAGAGGTTAAAAGAAAATTAGTGGAATGAAAATTGTGAAGTGAGAGTGACTCATGCAATGGTTTAGAGTGAGAGAGGCTCCTGCAGTGGCTGGAGTGAGAGAGGCTCCTGCAGTGGCTGGAGTGAGAGAGAGGCTCCTGCAGTGGCTGGAGTGAGAGAGGCTCCTGCAGTGGCTGGAGTGAGAGAGGCTCCTACAGTGCCTGGAGTGAGGCTCTTGCAGTGGCTGGAGTGAGAGAGAGGCTGCTGCAGTGGCTGGAGTGAGGCTCCTGCAGTGGCTGGATTGAGATAGGCTCCTGTAGTGGCTGGCGTGAGAGAGGCTCCTGCAGTAGATGTCGTGACAGAGGCTCCTACAGTGGCTGTCGTGAGAGGCTCCTGCAGAGGCTGGAGTGAGAGAGGCTCCTGCAAGTGGTGATGTGACGAGAGCCGTAACGCAAGTGGCAGTAGGAGGGTAATTAAGACCCCCTTTGCCAGTTGTTCGTCCATCGCCTCACTGCCTCCTGTACTTCTCCAGCTATTCCTGCCTTCGTATTTCAACTCAAGCGCAGGTGATCCGAGTACAAACGTGCGGCAGTGTCTCAAAACTGATTTCCAGAAAAGTTTCCATGAGGAACAGAATTTCCAGAGTTTCATGTGCTTCTCCTGATTTAAACTGACTAAGATACCTGCTGAGGGAAAGAAGAAAAGGAAATCTGTCCTGTCAATTATCTTCAACTAATACCGAATAGTTCCAAGAGCTCTTGGAGGATGGCACATCCCCTGGCTTCCTCCGACGTGAGGGGAGGACCAGGATGTCTGCACCGTGACCTCCTCTCCCCACACAAGAGCAATCCTGGAAACGACCAAAATCCAGGAGGATCCACCAACACCAAGAGACCAGACACTGCACTTGTTATCCTCAAAGGCTGGACGGGCATCCGGACCCGCTAGTCATCTCCCTCTCTCTCTCTCTCTCTCTCTCTCTCTCTCTCTCTCTCTCTCTGCTACCGACGTGCGGCGATGCACAATCAGCCCAGATGACTCTGGACGCCTTCAGAATCCAGCGTGAGTGATCGCAGTAGGTACAAATCTCGACGCCACTCTACGCCGGTGTGCTCTGTCTTCTGTACCTCAATATGAAGGATCGAGTGACCGTTCTTCTTCGCCCTCGTGATCCTGCAGTCAAGTTTGGACGCTGGAGTCTGATGCTTGAGTCCGCACATATGGGGTCAGCTCCTCACCTCAGAATCATCTGTACTAAATCCGGGACCTTTGTAATTAGACGTTAGACGAAGAACATACCAATTAACAACGCACAGGTGCAGTGAAAAATAGAAAAAGGCGAACAATATTCTCGGATTCATAGAGAGTGCTTTCGAATTGAAGTCTAAGGAAATTATTTAATCTCTCGTCACACCTCAATAGTGCGTCCCTAGCTGGAACCCTGTGTCCAGGTTTGGTCATCCCACTTGAGGAAGACACAGAGAGAATACACGGAGTAGAGAGGCTCCAAGGTGATCCCCGTCTTGAGAAACAAATTCCTGTCAAAACCGAAGAAAAGGATTGAATCAATTCAGCTGTGAAAAGAGAGGGTTAAGAGGTGATCTAAAACAGGTACTCAGAATCATTAAAGGTTTTGATAATCTCGATCTCACAAGCTAGTTAAGGACAGAGTCGTCGGATATCATCAGCAGCAGTAATGGATATAAACCCGTGGGCCAACGTTCTACCTCAAATGAGGCGAAGACATTTTTCTTCAACAGAACTGTTAACCTTTGAAACGGTTTACTTATCAAAGTAGTGGAGAGCAGTTGACATAAATACGTTTAAGCACAGACTCGAGAAACATTCTGGTTCATATCCATGACTAACATCATCATCTCCACCTCTTTAGCTATACGATAAGTTGACGTGTCTTCCTCTATGAGAAGTCTTTAAGTCTTTCAACTCGTATACCACACTAGTCAGTGACTTTCTGATCCCTTCCACCATCGCTGCTCGTATTCAGCTGTCGCACTCATTGTTGTCGAAAATTTACCCGCCGGCAAAAATCATCCCCACAGACAGAGGAGACAGAAAGACTGGCTGAGTGACAGACAGACAGACTGACTGACTGACTGATGGATAGACAGACAGGCCCAGAGACTACATCCTCCCGCTAATCACGGAGCCGTGAAGATGGAGAAAGGAGAAAAGAGGAATAAAGACGCAAGCATGGAAAATGATGGCAGCATGACCTATCTTCTATCTCTCTCCCCCCCCCCCCAGCCTCCTCTATAATTAGTTAGATTTCCTAATTAATTATGGTCCTCATCAACATAACTCTGGAGAGTCATTACCATCGTCAGTAATCCCCCTTGCATCACCATTACAGGCCCCCCCTTCATCACGCTTCCCTGTAAACTTACTCGAGTTTCATTAAGAATTACATACATATATATATATATATATATATATATATATATATATATATATATATATATATATATATATATATATATATATATATATATATATTGGAAAGGATCGCAATTTTGCGCGTGATCAAGATATTCCTATGAGTCCACGGGGAAAATGAAACACGATAAGTTCCGAAGTGCACTTTCGTGTAATAATCTCTCTTGTGTCTCCCCTCATGATGTGATTATTACACGAAAGTGCACTTGGGAACTTATCGTGTTTCATTTTCCCCGTGGACTCATAGGAATATATTCTATATTCATTTATTTATTTATTTATTAAGATGTCATGTTCTCATCATCCTGTCTACCGCTGCTGCTACCTTCCATCCGTGTCTTGAAACTCTTTACTTAAAGCCGAACTCATACATTTGCATGCCTATCCAACGTAAATTTACATACGTCCGTATGAATGAATGTCTTGTATATGGAAGTGGCTCTGTGCGCGTAACATCAAGCTAATTCACCACAGGAGGAAGGGCAAAAGAGACGCCATTCTTGAGTATATTCAGACTAACACATGTTGATTTCTCACTGTATCTCACCCACCGAACATACTGTTCAACCTGACTGATGCTTCAGGCAACATTCAGTTAACCTGAATTACAAAATCGTTCGTTCGATCACCATATTCACTCTGCAATTCCTGGAGGAATCAGAAAAAAAAACGGTCTTAGTTCCCTTCGTGTTTATCAACGCTGTTGTTGTTGTTGTTGTTGTTCAGAGACGAGAGGCTGTTTTTGTGCCGTGGAATCCGACGGGTCAAGGCAGTAAAGGAAAACTGTGTTGATGTTCAGTCAGGACGTAAAAATCCAACGAGAAAACTACAGCTCAGCAGCTGACTGCCTTCACGTACGTCGACGTTCGGTCTGGCTTTCACGAAATGAAGTAAATAGAATGATTCCCTGGGTAACGTAGGGCTTCGCTGCTCCACAGTTTCGTGTCGGTAAAAAACATGAGAAAGAAGACTGCTCAGTCTGGCGAGCAGGACGATTGTGTGTTAACCGCCTCGCCCAGCCGTCTTCAGACACACAAGGATGTGGAGGCAGAAATCAAACGCACTCAGGCACTTTACACCATAGGTTCCCCCCCTTTCTCCTACCATCTTTACGGGTCTGTTCTATGACACCATAGTGAAACTGACCCGGGGAGTAGTGGTGAGTGGGCCCCGTGTTGTTAATATACTATCTAAGGGTCGGTGTGGAACAGCTGAGTGAGCACATTGGTCTGAGGTGCAGTAACACACACGATCAAAATTCACTGGTTGTCACGTGTCGAAATAAACACTTGATTTTTACGCATTAAGTTCTCGACTTTTAACGCAGAGACATGGTACGCGTATATGCACAGACCTGATGGTCTACTAACCCTTATGTGGTGACAGACAGATGTGCATGTGACAGATATACGTTATAAAACGCCAGCGTCTGACACGCATGTCTCTCACCGCACGACACACTCCTGGGGGACACACGGCCCATCCACTCTGAAATTTTGGACCCTTCCAGAGATTAACTTCAGGACCACGATGGATCGATCCTTACATAAGACGTCCTGGCCTTTAACCTGAAACTTAAGGGATCATTTGAAGGCCAGGACAAAATGCTTAAAAAATCGATTCGTCGTAAGTAACGGGTTAAGATCGCCCTCCCACTGTATCCTCCGCAGGGTCAGAATTAACGAGACGAGCACCAGTGAATATTCGGAGGTTCAGTCTGCGAGCAGCACACCTCAGATGTCACCCTGCTTTGCATGCGGGGAATACCGTGCACGACATGAAACAATACAGAAACCTTCAAGATTTTAAGATGGGGAGATCTCACCTTCCTGTCGACGGCGATAAGGTTATCACAGTAACGTGAAGTGCAGTTAAACAAAATACAACCTCACTGTATCCGAACTCTCTACTGTGAGTCAGTCACGGCTTCCATCTGGTGAAGCATCCATAAGGACGACAATCAATGTCTAACAACCCAGTCGTGGGCCAATCAGGCTTCCTGTTGTCTGTCTTTATTATGTAAACTCATGTAAAAGACAACCTCAATAAAATCTACGTAATTACTTTCTGTGGTCAACTTTCCCGCTGCTGACTTAGTCACGAGGCAGCCAGACCCCATACGTCTGTCCATAATCCTTATTTATGGCTGAATTACAGGCTAAAAGCCAGACCACAACTACGTTTAGCTTCATTCTGTATTTCAGCACATTTTCCATGGAATTTGATGTGGTAACTTGTGTTCTTCGTCTGGAAACAATGTTGGTCTGTCATTTCTAAAACCAGACTACAACTCCCTGTGTCTAGTGAACACTTGTGACTCATCCCTAGCTTGTGTTCTCTGCCCGTATGAGTCGTGCCTGCATGTGATCCACCTCGAACCTACTGCCTGTATGACTGTATTGAGACGCCTCATTCGTATGCCTGTAACTGCATCATTTGCATGCATACAGGCAAGATGTGGGATGTCCCAATTTGTACCTGTATCTCTCCTAAAACACGACTTGTCTGAGCGTTCCCTAGACGACACCATCTATCTCCTCCCGGTTCGACTCTCCCACGCACCGACCAGGACCCACCCAGTACGGTGCCCACGGTCGAGTCATGACGCAGCACACGCAACCCAATTTTCCCGGGGAAATACGACAAGAGGCGAATCGTCTGGGACCTTTCCGTTTCCCGGACCCATTATTTCCACGCGTTAATTTCGCGGTGGACAGCTTTACAGCGAGGCATTACAACCCCTTGTATTTCCTCCCGCCGCGACAAATCTCGACTCGGCCTCCGACGCCCAACTCCCCCCACAAAACATCGAGGCTCCTCCGTTCTCGTTCTCGTAGTTCCGGGCGAGATAACGCGTGGTTTCAAGCCGTGCTTTATGGTCTGCGTGTCTGCCAGAGGAAGTCTCTCTGGCTGATTCCAAAGTCCGAGAGAGAGAGAGAGAGAGAGAGAGAGAGAGAGAGAGAGAGAGAGAGAGAGAGAGAGAGAGAGAGAGAGAGAGAGAGAGAGGAGGTCTCGGGAGCTTGTGGGGCGTCTGCTCATGATGGTCACAGTCCGGACGAGTAAGACTCAAGAGTGACGTCGATTTCAAAGCTTTCAGTCGTATATCAATAAAGGTCATGTTTACGTCATGGCTGCTGTTGCTGGAGGCTGCCACCAGGGGGATGATGATGCGTGCGTGACGACGGAATCAAGCGGACACAGTGCGACACGGCAGGTTTAAGGTGACGCACCATGTGACACAATGAGAGTAAAGTGACGCGCCATGTGACACAAGGACCCTAAATCTATAATGTAAATGAGCACACAGATACGGAGCAAAACCTCTCCTCCTCCTCCTTCTCCTTCTCCTCCTCTTCCCCCACATACCCATGGTTTCTGGCGTCCCTAAGTTACAGGTGATGACTAAAGGGGGTGAAAGGGGTAGAGATAGAGATAGATAGATAGACAGAGAGATAGAGAGAGAGAGAGAGAGATAGATAGATAGAGAGAGAGAGAGAGAGAGAGAGAGAGAGAGAGAGAGAGAGAGAGAGAGAGAGAGAGAGAGAGAGAGAGAGAGAGAGAGAGAGAGAGAGACAGACAGACAGACAGAGACAGACAGAGAGACAGAGATTTTCATATCCCTGCTGATCTAAGAAGCATGAGCAGGGTTTTACGAGAACAAAGACCTCTCTCATCACCGTGATAAGAGAGCAGATGTGAGAGAAGGTGTACCGTGTTTTCACGTATTCATGGCTTGTGGTGAGACGGCCTAGCAAATCAAACACACACACACACACAACACACACACACACACACACACACACACACTGCCAATGTGAGAAGAGACACACACACACACAGACGCGACATAGGTAAGAAAGGCAAGAAGAGACACAGACATACAAGCGAGACACATCAAGCAAACACAGGCATACAGAGATGGGGTGGGGGGGCCCTCACGAGAATAGACCTCCCTCCCTCGGGCCGTACAAGGACATGCGACAAGCACAACAAATGCAACAACAGACGCAGACATGCAGACGCGCCAAACACAACAAATGCAACAACAGACGCAGACATGCAGACGCGCCAAACACAACAAATGCAACAACAGACGCAGACATGCAGACGCTACAAATACAACAAATGCAATAACTGACACAGACGTGCTAACACGACAGACGCAACAGACGTGAGAACAGACACAGACGACAGACGGTCTGTGAAATACACAGCAGATAATGACGGAACACAAAGACCAACATACAAAAGAGGGAGGTGGTTCCCCTGTCAGCAAGACAATGCTAGGAACTCGCGTAACTCATCGAGCTCACGAGGAGTGGCAAGGGCGGTCACTCATGGAACACACCACGAGTGGTAAAGGCTGCCAATCACAAGAGAGGTGGTCACTCATGCAACACACGAGGAGTGAGAGAGGTGGTCACTCATGCAACACACGAGGAGTGAGAGAGGTGGTCACTCATGCAACACACTGAGTGAAAGAGGTGGTCACTCATGCAACACATGAGGAGTAACATATGTTGTCATTTATACAACACACGAGACAACAACAAGGAAGTAACAGTATGAGTGTTTCGTGCAACATAGACCTAAGAGAATAGACACACCAGGACACTCGCACAACACAAGACGGTGTAGTTCACTCGCGCAACACATGAACGGCAGGGCGGGGTGACACACCACGCAACACACCGCGCAACAGCACAGAAGCAACACTCGGCCACTCGTACCAGGAACACTTGTATATCACCCACATGAGAGGAAACGCAACACTAAACACTGTCTTCCACTGACATAAAATCTCGTACACAGATATCAACATTACAATACTAAAGCACGTAAATACATGCCCGCATCAGCATTAATCACAGATACAGATCAGTTTAGACATTTAATCATAAAGCTTCAATGTCGAATGACACGATAACACGATAATCCCCGGCCCATCCTCAGTTTAATCCACTACAATAACGGTGTATTTAACCCTGCAGTATACACTGAAGCGAGGCGCCAGCCAGCCAGCCAGCCTTCGAACGCGGACACGGTCTGAGCCAGGGAATCCCGGGAGATGATTCAACCCGAAAGAATCATACCCCCAGAGAATTATGAATACCCCCAGAGAATTATGAATACCCCAGAGAATTATGAATACCCCAGAGAATTATGAATACCCCCAGAGAATTATGAATACCCCAGAGAATTATGAATACCCCAGAGAATTATGAATACCCCAGAGAATTATGAATACCCCAGAGAATAATGAATACCCCCAGAGAATTATGAATACCCCAGAGAATTATGAATACCCCCAGAGAATAATGAATACCCAGAGAATTGTGAATACCCCCAGAGAATTATGAATACCCCAGAGAATTATGAATACCCCAGAGAATTATGAATACCCCAGAGAATTATGAATACCCAGAGAATTATGAATACCCCAGAGAATTATGAATACCCCCAGAGAATTACACCTCAGAGGCAAGCGAACTCAGAAGAAATAAGAATTGACCCCAGAACCAAATATCCCGAAAGCTTCACCTTCGAAGAGCCTTGTATCACCGGAACCCTCAGAGCCAGCAACACAACCCCAGACTCAGGAGAGCCTGCAGCCACGTATTGCCGAAGTATGATTCACCATGACAGCCGCACGTCCCCGGAGACAGAAGCCGCCACATGAATCTCACCAGAGGCTCGGCCACCCCAGACACACACACACACACACACACACACACACACACCAAAACCAGACACCCTCAAAGATACTACCGCTAGGCACCCACAGAGCTACCCCCACAGCGCTAGGCAGCCCCACACTCAATGACGAGGGCAAATCACCCCAGAGACAGACGTGATAAGAGCCATGTAAACCCCTTGGAACCCCCAGACATGAGAGCTGATGGCGTAGCCATAACGCCCCTAGTCAACCAGACATCACCAGGGTATCTCACAGACGCCCTCAGAACCACATCAGTGCCACCCGACGAGGCGTGGCTGGTGCACGGGAGTGGCCAACTCCGAGGACACCTACGACGAAGCCTCCACTTTACATAGAAGGTGTTCAAGCGAAGGAGGTAAAGCCGTATTGTTAGTCAACACGGAGAGGTCAAATCGCGAGCGAGCGCGCGAGACGAGTCGTCTGTCGCTTCGGTCGTTCGCTCCAACACAGACGACAGTTCTACTGCCTCTCGTCTCTCCGGCTGCACACCCGCCGTTCCCGTCGTTTACACACAAGAGCGAGGGTAGCGGCCCCCCTGGACCAGTTCGTTCTTAGAGCTCTGTCATCGAGAGTACCGCCATTAAACGAAATATTAACTGTCGCCTCCGTCGCAGCTGCCGCCGAGCGGAGTTCCCTCCTCCCCCGAAGTGAACCGGTCCGGACGGACGACCCGCTTTACTCCACCTTCGCAAAGAACAACACTAAACCACGCTGGGCTCACAGCCTCCCTCATAAACAACAGCGTAAGCTATGCTAGGGTCAGGGCTCCTTCACAAACAACACAGCAAGTGTTGTGATAGGCTAAAGAACCCTTCACAAACAACACAGCAAGCCGTGTGGGGCCCAGGGCTCCTCCACGTAAAAGCCACCGTGATGTACTAGCTGGAAATGGTCGTCTCCAGACGGTGAATGCTGGCTGGCTCTCTTAAGAGACTTGCGTCCCGGAATTATAGATTAAGTAGTTGTCAAGAGGGAGAGATATGCCTCTGTTATCTGGCACTAAGAATAACGAGAGCAAGATGCAGGCCAGGAGTACCACAGTAAGCAGTTGGGATTTACATATTGATGGGATTCATGAAGATAAGCAGGTACACGAGGATGTAAATGCGGTCGGCCATTTGCCACGGGTGGAAAATCTGAATAAATAAGTCGAAGACTGGCGATCGGATATTACGTAAACGATATAGAAAAGAATTTACATAAATATCCGCACACAAAATACACACATCAACCAGAGCGCAAGTAGCCATAAACGAAATACACAAAGCCACACATGGATATGAATGAATATACACACAGGTAGAACAAACACAGAGAAGCACACATGCTTAGACACAGACAAACAACCATGTAATATCGACACACACACATGAAACACTGGTTTCCTGCAACATTCCTGCCCTGAATCACTCTAGCAATTAGGAGGTATGTGCTGGAGCCGAGCCTCACCCGGCCCGCTGACCTGCCCAAGGAACAAGGACGAACCATAAACAGGTCTCTAAAAATTCTTCTTCTCGCGGCACATCCCGTGAGGTTGACGCCCCGTCATTACGGCTGATCTTAATCGTACAGGAATTGATCATCTCACGATCTGTCTGGATCACTTCCGAAGCGTGAAAACAAGAGGTGAATCCGAGGTGAGAAAATCGTGGATCCAACTCGAGGAAGGGAGGACACTTCCATGGAGCGAGGGCGGCACATCCAGAAGGCCTGGGTGATGGTAATATGACATTCTGGAGGGGCGCCGGCAAGATAACATTCCCGAGGCAGCGGCGTTGACAGCAATACGACACACCCAACCCAGGCATGGCGGCAATATAACGCCGCCGGGTTCTCGGCCCTCCCCTTAGCTCCTGGTGCCTGCAGATGAAGCTATGAATATCTCCCTTGACTGAAGAAGGAGGAGGAGGAGGAGGTGGAGGAGGAGGAAGACGGCGAAGGGGTTGCAGGAGTTCAAGACTTTGGGAGAGGCTTGCCTGGAGGGTTCTCGGGAGTGCGGTGATCAAGAGAAAGTTAGGAAAATAGAAGAGAAGTTAGGAGCGTAATAAAGAGCCACTGGCTCAGCCGAGGTGCTGCACTGTCGGGTAAGTGCTGCGTGGAGGAGATACTGCTTGTTCTCACGTCTTGCCAAAGGTGACCGTCGTACACAGCAAGTGGTGTGAACAGCACCAAAGCGAGTGGGACAAGTTGGCCGAGTGTCTACGCTTATAAAAACTCGGGATGCGAATATGAAAAGCATATATATATATATATATATATATATATATATATATATATATATATATATATATATATATATATATATATAACGTCTGTGGTACATACTGCTCATATTGAATGTTGTAAAATCCTCTCGTGAAAAATATGTTGGATGTACAGTGTAAATATACATGTTTGTAGACGAGCCTGTTCAAATATGTTTACTGACAATGTTGCAGAGGTCTCTATGTAAAACATCCCAGTCCAAAGTATCTATAATGTTTCAGAAAGACGAGATTAGTGATGATATTTCTGATCCTCGGTGTCTAAAAGGAAAATAAAAGTGAATGACATAAAAATCTATTGATGGATGAGATGATTTTAATGCTATTATCTAAATGAAGAAATCATGATTTTCTTTTTTCTTTTACGATTAATATCATTCATCAAAGTCAGGAAGGTAATGATGCACGATAATTAAGTATACCATACGTGTATAAACCCTGCCCCGTATGAAACAGATGATAATGATTCATTTAATGGGAACTGACGTGATTAGAAAAGCTTATCATCATTATTATTATTATTATCATTATTATCATTATTAATATTATTATCATTATTATTATCATTAACATTAGTAATATTATATATATATATATATATATATATATATATATATATATATATATATATATATATATATATATATATATATATATATGATCCAGGTCAAGTATATGTGTTTGTCTGTATGTGTCAACGGAGATGGCTCTGATGACCATTTTTTTTATGTTTACGCTTGGGATCAGTGTAAATCCCCCACGCTCAGTCGTAACATAAGTGCAGGCCATGATGATTCACCAAGCGTCTCAAATATGAACAGTCTGTGTACAACACTAGCAGGAACGTGAACGTACAAATGTGTGTAAGTGGAAGTACGTGTGGGTACAGATGTGCACACACGTGTACCTCAAGACTTATACTTCATGGTATGTAGTTCTACCCTGAGCCGACAAATGTACGTAGTCTGGCGACCGAGGTGGAAAAAAAAAAAAGGTGAGGTTGATCCCCCACTCTTGATTCTGTGGATTAAAGCTGAGTTTCTCTGACCAAAACCCTCCCTCTGTTTCAGCCATCACCGTTGTAAATGTCCGGATATGATGACGCCATCACGGCGAAATATACTCCTGCACGGCTGTTACGGGAGAAGCCATGTACTACGGGCCGGTACGGGTCGTTTAGATGATTCTCCTTGGCTTAAAGCCACAGTACATACAGATGCAGAAACCTGCCTGTTGGGAGGGGAGGTGGAGGGAGGTGGGAATTTGGTGAGCCGACACCGTCCCCCAAGCATGTTACCAGGAGAATAGTAAAGGAGACATACTGGCCGCTGGTAAAATGATGGATTACATACAACAGGACATGGATGAGGGGGGGGGGAATATTCAGCGAGCTGGTCGCATCATTCAGCATGGGCCAAAACAGGGATACGGTTCTCAGTTTCGGTCACCGAAACTACAGAAGCGGAAAGAACTAAAGAAGAAAACAGAGAAGGTTTAGGCCAGGGGGCAGCAAAGATGGTGCCAAAAAATTATGAAAGATGAGATGCATGGAAAGGCTACAGGCTTTAAATTTGCCTCACACGGAAGAGAGAGGAGTAACGGGTGACCTGACCACAATCTTCAAGTGTTTAAACCAGTTTAATGACGTCGACAGCGAAGAATTCTTCCCCTAAATTGCAACGACACAACCCGAAGACGGTAACATGAAATTAAGAAAGTTCTTAGAAATGATGTAAAGAAGTACACACTGCGGTAGTACAGGAAGTACTGTGGTAGTACAAGAGTTGTGGATGAAGAAGGAAACTGTGAATGTAGACAGCCGAGAGAAGTATGAATAGGTTGTATGATGGTTTATGACAGTTCAAGTGATTGGGGCCTCACGAGTGTAAGGCTTCTTACCCGTACAGGACGAACACACACACACACACACACACATACATGTGATAGTAACTCAAGGAGGAGGAGGAGGAGGAGTAGGCGGGAGGAGGAAGATAGAGGGGGAGAGACAAAAGACTCCGTACGTGGTGTTGAGAAGCAGTCGTAACCCTCAAGAGCCACTGTGGCTCCAGCCAGAGAGGCCATGTTTCCCTGATGTTTCCTTTTACCTCCCTCCCTCTCTCTCTCTCTCTCTCTCTCTCCACCCTCCGCCCTATTCTCCCCCACACCCTTACCCCCTATTATGCTCCTTTTCATCACCTACTCACGCTCATCACCCCACTGTTATTACCGCACCTCATTATACTAAGCCCACTTTGTCTGGTGGAGGAGAGTTGAAAGCTTTTTTTTTTGTTACCGTTTACTGGTGTTTCTCTCAGTCACTCGCTTGGTTGTTGTTCACATGAAGCTGAGCCTTCCTCTCTCTCTCTCTCTCTCTCTCTCTCTCTCTCTCTCTCTCTCTCTCTCTCTCTCTCTCTCTATCACGCGCGATCAACTGACGCCAACCCTGTTCCTCCAGCCCTCAAGAATGCTTGTACAAGGACTGGTGCAGCTTTGTTGGACGCTCCAGTCACGCAAGAGTGAGGCTCCTGCTGCCTGAGTATCCCCCAACAATACCGAGATATGTGATATTCTGGGGCACAAAGAAAAAAAAAAAAAGGACAGAGACACTAGGCGGAAGAATGTCTTCTCCCCTACCGGCTCGTCTTTCCAGCCTACCGCCTCTGCCGGAGCGCGCGGAGGCCTGGAACGCTGGAAACAGGTCAGTACAGCACCTGCCCCTTCGTCGTGTGTACACAGATCCTTCTCTCTCTCTCTCTCTCTCTCTCTCTCTCTCTCTCTCTCTCTCTCTCTCTCTCTCTCTCTCTCTCTCTGGGACAACTGCCCCAGAGTTTGACCTTTGACCTATGTGACATCATGAGGAACTGCGTCCATATGTGGCAGGTGAACTGGACTGTCTCCCACTTCAGCCGCTTGAACTCAACGACGGTACGATCCTTGAGCCCGACGGTACAATTTCCTGTGTGTATGAATGATGTTCTGACCTCTCACCTAATACAGAGGACGGGTTAACCTCCCATGCCTTTAACTGGTTACCGTGTCTACTTGTTGAGCAGGTCGTGGTGGGTCCCCGAAGCTTAACTTTATATAAATTCGATCATAACTAAAGTTCACAAAACTTCCCTCCCCCTAGCTCTGCTGAGAAGCTTACTTTTACATTTGTTCTTTAAAGAGAGACGCCTCCCATGATATGAGTTAGCTCCTTTAAAGATGTGTGTGTGTGTGTGTGTGTGTGTGTGTGTGTGTGTGTGTGTGTGTGTGGGAGCTACGCATACACACTGCATACTAGCATTTGGTGAACTCCGACATGCAAGTAAACATATAAGCTCGCCCAGATATTGTGTCGTACACTAATATATTTGTTGACCAACCTCCTCTCTCTCTCTCTCTCTCTCTCTCTCTCTCTCTCTCTCTCTCTCTCTCTCTCTCTCTCTCTCCCACCCATGGGCTCTGGGGAGACTCCTAAGTAAATACTCTTCAATTTTCGTGAAAGGGGGGAGAGAGAGAGAGAGAGAGAGAGAGAGAGAGAGAGAGAGAGAGAGAGAGAGAGAGAGAGAGAGAGAGAGAGAGGGGAAGGAAGGAGATAAGACCAGATGAACCATGACAAGCTTGACTGCTGGATGACAGCATCAGTAACCCACGAATTCGCTAATCTGCGTCGAGTGAGAGGGCGCAGCACAGCGGAGACCCGACCCCCACCCCCCTCCAGGGGCCCGCGCGCGCGCACACACACACACACACACACACACACGTGTGAGCCAGCAGGAAAACAGCCATGAAGGAATGCCATGTAATATAGAGAGAATATACTAACCTGGAATTTTTTTTACAGGGAAACACATTCTAATTAAATTACTGCTGCCGGATACTCTGGGGGGAAGAAGGGCTTTAAGCTCTACCCTGTGGTGATAGAGAGAGAGAGAGAGAGAGAGAGAGAGAGAGAGAGAGAGAGAGAGAGAGAGAGAGAGAGAGAGAGAGCGTACCGACTTGACATACGCGTACTTACGACGAGGGTTTGCCCGAAGACAAGTCACCGCCCGCTGACGTTACACATAAACGCTTGTGGATACTGACCGGTAATATTTATCCATTACTGTGGCCAAACTTTGCGACGTGACACTTGTAGACCAAGAACACCGAACGCCCCCCGCCCCCAACAAACTTCGCAAGCAAATCACCCATTTCTGAAATCACGACACAAGAGAATAGGCGAGCAGAGAGCAAAGATATCCCCTGAATTTCAGCGAATGTCAAATTCATTCTTATGGAATCGAGCGCTTCCGCAAACCCATTTTATCACGCTTAAACATTCGAAGCCACTGGTGTTTCCGTTTTGGGAGAATAATAGAGGAATGAAATGGAAAAGAGAAGGAGTTGGTGATTCTGAATTGATGTTAAAATGGTATGCAAATGAGTGCAACTTTCGAAATCTCGTAGACGTAAATCGAAAGGAAAAAAAATAGTGCTGAGAAAAGATGGTCTGAGGATCGATCCTTACCCAGTGGCTCGACCTATGTTTGGAAGTTCCTGTTGGCGAAATCATTAAGTCCATCAATGAACACGTTAACAGTAACCTATTCCCAAATTCACGACTGTTACCCAACTGCCAATTTGTCTTGAAACCACAAACGAGGACAATCTGGAGAGGAAAATGCAGAACTAAGTCTCACATTAGTTAAATATAACTTGCTCTTTTCCTTCATATGTGTATTACGATCACAATATAATGCTTCCTTGTTTTATTGTATATCTACAACTTTATATAAGTCTGGCTTGACTGAATTAATACAAAGTCTGGCTTGACTGAATTCATACAAAGTCTGGCTTGGCTGAATTCATATAAAGTCTGGCTTGACTGAATTCATACAAAGTCTGGCTTGGCTGAATTCATATAAAGTCTGGCTTAACTGAATTCATATGTCTGGCTTGACTGATACCATATACGTCTGGCTTGACGAAATCCATATAAGTCAGGCTTGACTGACTTCACATAAGTCTGGCCTGACTGAATCCATATAAGCCTGGCTTCACTAAATGATTGCTTGCTCTTGGGTGAGTGGCCGACTTTTCCCTCATATCTTTCGATGACTCTCCTATTCTCACATGGCTGAGGGGAACCCCAGGGCTGGCTAGACACTGTGCATCATCATCATCGCTGGTTCGTGCTGCTGCCCTGGCCTCTCCAAACCTTATAATCATTTCAGAATGTTTACAACTACTCGCTGTGAAGATTTCTCCCGGGCTGATAATTCTCCAGTGCTTCGAAGTATTGAGCCACAAGGAGGCGAGAGCGCTTACCTACACGATATGTATGTTCGGCGTGGCTCATTTGAAACCCTAGATAGTTTTTTAGGTTAGGCGCGCGCGTGTGGTTTAACAACCTCGTCAAATGGGGATCTGTGGGGAGAGAGAGAGAGAGAGAGAGAGAGAGAGAGAGAGAGAGAGAGAGAGAGAGAGAGAGAGAGAGAGAGAGAGAGATCTATTTCACTCCGTTTGAACGCGAATCTAAGCTTTGGTGAGATATCCATTGATCCCCGAGGGTCGATGTCGAACCTCACACTCAAGCTGCTGGGAATACGTGGACGATGTGGTTGCTCGTCATAGCACACCTATATACTAGACTCCAAAAGTCCAAAATATCAAAATACTTTCCTTTGTATCCTTTTTTTCCCCTTTGGTAATGACCGTCTCTATATACATTTCAATTAAGGCCGGGCTTTGATGTGGACTACGAGACATCTTTAACATCTTAAATAGGCCAGGGTTTTTTTTCTCTCCCTCCGTCATTCATCACCATCGCTGCTGTGAGCTATGGGGAAAGATTAATCTTTTTTTCCCTCTCTGGCAAAATCACCATCGTATGTCAGCGGAGTTTGGGTTTATTTTTTTTTCCACGTCTTTGAATACCTTTTTATATTTCATCTTAGAGGCATGGTCACTCTCACGACGAATTCCAAGATCCACAGACAGCAACACTGGCCGGCGTCACGTCTTTACGATCTCCGTGTAAGCATTTTTCACGCTGGTTCCACCGGGGTTGTGAATTACAGAGGCGCTTCCCCTCTTGGCCGGCCCGCCCGGGCTCCTCCCTCCTCCCTGGTCCCTGGAATAAGCGGCCGTACGTTCCCCCGTGAATAGGAAATGAAGCATAATTCCAGCCACGCCAAATTGTTTAGTGTTCCTTTCAGGTTGTAAGTTCCATTATCCTTCCGCTTTGGTCTCTCGTTCCTCTTGCATATCCTCGTATCTTCACCGCAAATTCATTCCCCCCCCCGCTAAAACGTTACACATACACACACACACACACACACACACACACACACATAAAGCTTCTCTTTATATGACGTAATCAGCTCTGCTGAGCAATTTCTCCCAAGAGACGACACGTAAAACAAAGCAAAAAAAGTAACCTTAAATGATTGTAATGCGAACAGATGTTCCCCAGACGTAGTGACTGAAGTATTTGCATTTTCTTCTTCACAAACGAGACCACGACGAACTGAACTGCAAAAAAGAATCAGTCACATAGTGATTGATTCAACGGTCTTGCAGATAACCCACACAGGTACTTCGGGATGTTCCGATACAAGCAATCTTGACGCAATTCACGCGGACGCAGATCCTTACGCTGATTCACGCGGACGCAGATTCCTACGCTGATTCACGCGGACGTAGATTCTTTCGCTGATTCACGCGGACGTAGATTCTTACGCTGATTCACACGGACGCAGATTCCTACGCTGATTCACGCGGACGTAGATTCTTACGCTGATTCACGCGGACGCAGATTCGTACGTTGTCACGCTGCGATCGTAAGGCGTACTGTCGACTGGTGTTGAGAGTAGTGGGAACGAGAGAGAGAGAAGGGGGGGCTGTGTGGCTCCGACGTTACTGGTGATCCATTCACACCCTGGTGGCTCGAGAGAGAGGGTTTTGGTTTCTGGCACCACACGCCTCACTCTCTTACAACAAGAAAACAACCACCAGAACACACGCTCAGGCGGTGTCCCCCCCACTACAATATCTACCTCTGAGAATGCATTCATATCTTCCCGTGCGACGGGTGTGATCGTCAGCGGAGACTACGGGACACACACACACACTCTCTCTTGCAACCTCCCTCTAACCTAAAGATGCCTGTATGATTTACACGAGGGGGTGTCGGGAACATCATGAAACGCGCGCGCGCGCCCTTGCTGAAGTACAGCACACAACGCCGCGGGTTGTAGATCATTAAAGACCTTTACGAACACGGGTGATCAGACGGAGGACGAGGATTAGATGGACACGGGGGATGATGGACACGGGGTGGTGATGGACACGGGGGATGATGAACACGGGGGGTGATGGACACGGGGGATGATGGACACGGGGGATGATGGACACGGGGGATGATGGACACGGGGGATGATGGACAGGGAGGAGATGGACAGGGAGAAGGGAGTGGAGCCACTACTATAAGAACACTAGTCTTCAGTCCTATAGCCTAAAAGACTTCTTTTTTTCTTTACCTTTGTAAGTGAAAGTTCGCGTGAGAAGTCCCCTGACATCGCTGGGCTGGTCTTCCCAACCTTTTACCTCTCTCTCTCTCTCTCTCTCTCTCTCTCTCTCTCTCTCTCTCTCTCTCTCTCTCTCTCTCTCCATCCTCTTTTGCCGTCTGCCTCTGTTTGGTTCCGTATGAAGAAGTTCGCCTTAAGAATATCTTTGTATCGTCACTCCTGTGTGTGTGTGTGTGTGTGTGTGTGTGTGTGTGTGTGTGTGTGCGAATACGCCCTTTGTTTTTGCCTTTCCTTGTATACATGTATACCCTCATGAGGTTGTAGAAGTATACCTTACAACAGCGCCACAACCGTTGAACTTTACAACACCAACGCCCTACAACTTCTAGGATCCCCCTCACAACCGTCGGAGCCAACCAGCCGCATCCTGCAGGAGGCGAGACGGTCGCGAGGCAGACCAGACGGACCCGGGGCCACGCGGACCCGTGAGCGCCCTTCTGGCCGAGGTCTTCCCCGTGGGTCAGCCGCCCGTGAGGAGCAGAATGTGACCAGGGGAAGAAGATGACCCTGAGGTACGCCAGCTGGCGACAGACCCACCCAATTCCTCAACACACACACACGACGGCTCCCCAGTCTCTGCTGACGAAGGCCCCCATGGAGCCGATCAGAGACACATGTCCCTACCATGGTGGGTCCTTCATCTAGACACACATACACACACACACACACACACACACACACACACACATACACACACACGCGCG
Source organism: Panulirus ornatus (assembly GCF_036320965.1). Classification (NCBI taxonomy): domain Eukaryota; kingdom Metazoa; phylum Arthropoda; class Malacostraca; order Decapoda; family Palinuridae; genus Panulirus; species Panulirus ornatus. The sequence goes on from NC_092261.1 coordinate 8,366,831, forward strand.
CGCGCGCTCACGCACGTGTGTTGTAGCGTGTCCTAAGCCTACACACACACACACACACACACACATACACACATACACATACGTGCGTATACTCATACATGTCGGCATACCCTCTCCTTCCCTTCCTCCACCTCCCCATCTCTCTCTTTATCTATCTATCTCCGCCGGTGAGAGACCGCTAGGTAAATTAATTCAATCTCCGCAGTTAATCATGTCGGCAAAATATTCGCCATCCTCTGACACGCGAAGATATATGGGAGTGAAGGGCGACCGGGGAAGGGAGAGAGAGAGAGAGGGGGGGGGGGGATGTGGGAGGGAGAGGATGTGGGAGGGATAGGATGTGGGAGGGAGAGGATGTGGGAGGGAGAGGATGTGGGAGGGAGGGGATGTGGGAGGGAGAGCATGTGGGAGGGATAGGATGTGGGAGGGAGGGGATGTGGGAGGCTGGCTGGCGGTGGATTGCCAAGTGGAGTTGAAGGCCAGCGGGAGATTTGAAGAGCATTTGCATTTTAAAAGACTGAAAACCTATCTAGAAATATATCAAATGCCAGCCAGGGGAAGACCAGCTCCTGGCGGGAACACAACGAAAGAAGAGGGAAAGTGAGGGGGGAGGAGGGGAAGCTGATGGTGATGCGCAGAGTTTGAAATAGCCACCATGGCTCCGTGACCTCACAACATCCCATTTTCTCCCGTGTGAAGAATTTCTTTTTTTTTTTCCCAAGAAACCATAAACTCAAGAATCGGGAAACGCTTATCATTTCGCTACGAAACAAATCCGGATGATCCACACACGCTGTGGGATGCCTCAAGCACAGATGACGAGGGCATACCCAAGAAGCAACACGTCCAAGACAGCGCGGGATGATATGGACGCTCTTCCTGGGGAAAAGGTAGGGAATGAGTGGTGGTGGTGGTCATCAACTTCCCCTTCCCCCCCTCCCTCTTCCCATACATATAAAGCAGAGAGAGAGAGAGAGAGAGAGAGAGAGAGAGAGAGAGAGAGAGAGAGAGAGAGGGGGGGGGGGGAGTAGTCTCGCCATCAAGCGAATCGCTTTCCCTTCACATGATAACTTGATTAACCAAAAAGCAATATCGTGTTTATGTGGACACACGGATTATTCAGCCGACCACGTCCGCTTCATAACAGGAAAAGACTCTCTCTCTCTCTCTCTCTCTCTCTCTCTCTCTCTCTCTCTCTCTCTCTCTCTCTCTCTCTCTTCTCTCTCTCTCTCTCTCCTCTTCCTAACAAAATACAGCCCACACTGAGGGGGGCCACAAGGGAGGAAGTAGATTAAGTGCTAAACACCAAGAGACCACAAAAAAAAAAAAAAAAAAACGTTCCTGAAAACAAGAACAAATAAAAAGAATTTTATTTCTTTTTTCTGGGGGGTTGGGAATTTTTTAATGTACCCTCACACAGTATCATACCACCTGTTTTCGAAAGAGGAAATTTTTAGAATATGATCTAAAATCCGTACAATTCCGACTTGGGGGCCCCTTTCTCTACTGTATACACCTCAACCACATCCCACGACAGCAAATATGAGAGTATATAAATATATATATATATATATATATATATATATATATATATATATATATATATATATATATATATGTATATATATAAACAAAATACACAAAATCTTAAGGATAAAAAACAATGAGGCAAGAAATCTCGTATAACATGACGAACCAATAAAATACCTGGGAGAGATAATGTAAGTGGGGGATTTTAAATCCGATTTATACTGACGTGAACCCAGCTATAGAGCGGAGGGGAAACACTATGATACGCATAATGGGAAGGGTCGTGACTTGGGATGATGGATTGGAAGACATGGAAACACGATGGAAGGTGACGTAAAGCAATGGGAGAGAGAGAAGAAGCGAGAGGAAGGAGAGAAGGAGCGAGAGAATAGAGGGATGGAGGAGAAGATACGAGTAATCATGATGGAAGATGAGATGGAGTTAACGATGAATGGAGAGAGAGAGAGAGAGAGAGAGAGAGAGAGAGAGAGAGAGAGAGAGAGAGAGAGAGAGAGAGAGAGAGAGAGAGAGAGAGAGGCATTAATGAGATGATAACATGATGGAAGGAGATATATACTAACATGATGGAAAGGAATATAAAGAAGGATGGGGATGGATGGATGTAGACAAGCGAAACAGTATTAAAGATTAATATGAAAATAAATGAAGATGGGTGAAGATGGAGTAACAGGATGAAAGTGACAAAAAATGATAAATATGGTTCAAGAAGAGGAAGATGGATAGAGGAAAAAAAAACCATGATGGATGAAGACTGAGTTATACGTTCGATGGGGGACACAATACTAGCAAGATGGAAGAAAAAATGATAGACTAACTAGATGGAGCGAGCCACAGAGCATTATCAAAAGAGAATTATCACGATGGAAGAGAAGGAGAGAAGAGTCATAATTCTGAAAGGAAGAGGGACACAGTGAGGTGATGGAAGAGGAGATAAACGAAGAAGGAGTAACATGATGGAAAGGGATAGAGTTCTAGACGTGAGGGAGGAGGCTCAGCGTTTTCTCATGTCTGTGACGTGAGCAACATGACACAAGAGGAATAATAATAATAATAATAATCCAATATAATCACAATTTAAGTGAGTCTCTCCTCAACTATCAACTGACAACCATTTTCATTAGCATATAAATTCCCACTTTTTTTTTTCTTACGACCTGCAGAATACAATATACCGTATTTCACGACTTCCGGACTCCGAATAACGGCCGATCCAAAAATTAACGGGGGGGGAAGGGAGGGGTTTGTGGGGAGGGGAGAGAGTGAATTTTAATGAGAAAATAAAAACTGCTACGTTCTCTACTGGGGATTATTTCATCAGTTTACGAAAACAAAGCCAATGATTCAATTACCTTTTTCATTTTGTTCTGATATATTAGAATATTGGCGTTGGTGGTGGCGATATATTGGTGGTGGTGGTGGTGGTGGTGGTGATATACTGATGGTGGTGATGGCGATATATTGATGTTGGTGGTAGTGGTGGTGGTGGTGGTGGTGATATACTGATGGTGGTGATGGCGATATATTGATGTTGGTGGTAGTGGTGGTGGTGGTGGTGGTGATTGCTGTGGTGGCGATAGTGATGAAGTTGTTGAGAGGGTATTGTGGTGGCGTTGGTTGGTGAGGTTGTTGTGGGTGGTGTATGGTGGTGGTGAAGTTGTTGGGACGTATTGTGGTGGCAATGGTGGTGAAGTTGTTGGGGGTGGTGTATTGTGGTGGTGAGGTTGTTGAGGGGAGGGTGTATTGTGGTGGCGTTGATGGTGAGGTTGTTGAGGGGGAGGGTGTATTGTGGTGGCGTTGGTGGTGAGGTTGTTGAGGGGGAGGGTGCATTGTGGTGGAGTTGGTGGTGAGGTTGTTGGAGGGGAGGGTGCATTGTGGTGGCGTTGATGGTGAGGTTGTTGGGGGTGGTAATGGTGGGGTGTTGGTAATTAGTGTTTATGGTGAGGACAGCAGTGGCGCGTGGTGGCACCGGTACTGAGGATGGTGATATGATGGTGACCATTCCGTCGACTGAGGTGATAAGTGACCACAATGATGGTGGTGGTGAGTCGGAGCCACGGTGGTGATGATGAGAGCCATGACGAATGATGGTGGTGGTGATTGAGGCACTTCTCTAAACGACGCTGGCTGTCAATGGCGTTTTTTTTTTTTTTTTTGTGTGTGTGTGTGTGGCTTCGATGATACAAGCAACATCTCTAACGACAGAACTACCACCAGCAATTCATCAGTCACTAGCGACGCTAACAAGCCTCCCTCCCGCTACGCCTTTCCCTTAAAAAGGAGAAAAAAAAACAACTACAGACAGAAGCGATTCCCCATGTTACCACAGTGCCCTCCTTCACCTCAGACCAGCACCACATCTCGAGCATGTACTGAGAGAGAGAGAGAGAGAGAGAGAGAGAGAGAGAGAGAGAGAGAGAGAGAGAGAGAGAGAGAGAGAGAGTCTGCCAGGACATCATTATTCGTGTCCCTGAAAGGCTGTAGGGAAATTTCCCTAGATATATCCCGTTTTCTGGCGATGCAGCATAAACAGGCCATTCATCGCCGTCACTTAACGCAGTCAGAAAACGCATAATTCACCCATGATGCTGAGGACAATTGCCAAAAACAAAAGACAAGGGAGGAGGAAGCGGACGTTCTGGCTCAGCTGGCCGGCTCTCGTGTTTACGAGTGAGACTCTCTGTCAGTGGTGTTGTTGCCAGATCAGATTATCAGGAAATTATCATACCCAATCGCTAACCCAATTATATTTATCTGAAATGAAAAATTTACATGCAAGACTCGCCGTGTACAGGTGAGACGTGTTTACAAATATATGAGGATATATTTACCGTTAGAATCAGTATGTTTACAAGGTACTTGGGAGAGAAAGTCAAATGTATTCAGATGACCACTGGAAAACAACTATACGCAAGTGCGTATAATGCGTATACCCAGCCACCCTTACTCTGATCCACTGTCTTCTGCAGCGACGAAGAGAAGCGTTGGATTCACAGAAGAAAACCAGAATCATATCCCGAAAAATACTGTAATGTACTTACACGAAAGACAGGTACGAATGAACGAATAGATACACGAACACATCTACGAATCCGAATGAACGAACAGACACAGGACGAGGACCAAAGTATGGAAGTGGTGGAAGCAACCAATTACTTCTTGTATCCCCTGAGCTTAGAGAGAGGCTGGACCGACCAGCTCTTTAAGGTCACCACGACACGCGCCCCATCCACGCCTCCCACGGCTGGCCTCACAGGCACGGCAGGCAGGAAGACGACCACTTCAAGGGAGAGGAGGAGGAGGAGGAGGAGGAGGAGGAGGAGGAGGAGGAGGAGGAGGAGGAGGAGGAGCAGCAGCAGCAGCAGCAGCAGCACCCACGGCTGCTGCAGAAGAGGAGGTCAGATCACCGACCTGGAGGCAGATCGTGGCAAATTAAAGACTCAACAACAACAGAAGCAGCGACAGTCAAATGGGGGATAATGTACTCTACCTGCCGACGATGAATGGGGGGGACATCAGTACACCACCCAGACCATACCCGACTCTGGCCTTCAGCATCACAAGAGACCACCACGTTGGACGAGGAGGTAGGTAACGTCTACAGACGAGA
>NC_092261.1:8374488-8506988 GCF_036320965.1 Panulirus ornatus
GATGATGGTAGTGTGTGGGCGAAGGAACCACCAACTCGCTCTCTCCATGGTGAGGGGACACGAGCGAGGCGAGGAGGCAGGGTAGGAGTGATGTACACCCGTATCCTACGGGGCTCAACGTCCTCACCCATACTCACACATCTAAGCGATATCATCGTAGTTCCACGAATAAAAAGGCGGCCAAGACCACCAGAACTTTGCGGTGCGCGCAGAACACACAAGGCAAGGAAATCTAGCCAGGGATACATCCTGTCTCTCATCACATCGCGAGGTGTGATACCCGTAGTCCCAGAGGATGAATGGCCAAGGCGGCATCTTCAGCCGACAGCTACCCTATCATGAGACAGACCATCTCGACTTGAGAGAAGTCCCCTTCACTCTTTGAGTACATTTCTGCGTCCAGCCGCCCTATAACACCCAAGATGTAGATAGCTCAGAGGCGGAAGCCAGTGGAGGCTTGCTCACATCATCGCCTCACTCGTCAGAAGGCTTAACCACTCCATCAGACGAAAAGGAAGCTCACTCACCAAGTACTACAGTCTGAAGGAGACTCGTCCATCGACCTGAAACTCCAAACTTCACCAGGCATATCCTGAGCAATCGCACCCAAAAGACGCTACAGAAAACTTTCTGGTGGTATGAAGAAGCAGGATGATCCACATGAAGCAATGTATGAGCGTTCTCTGAGCACACAATAACACGTGGTATCCATTTCAGTGTGAATATACGAGGCTGCCAGATGATGCATACCAAGGGGGATTCTGACGATGTCAAAACGTGACAGAGAGAGAGAGAGAGAGAGAGAGAGAGAGAGAGAGAGAGAGAGAGAGAGAGAGAGAGAGAGAGAGAGAGAGTAGAGAGAGAGAGAAGGAGGGAGGGAGGGAGGTGACGTGAGGGGAAGAGAGGGTGAGAGAAAAAGTGTATCACCTCATCTGTCTCGCTAATAGAGGACTATCACAACGGCGTACCAACGCCTACAGAGAACCTTCTTTGTGGAGGGAGTCACAACCTAATGTAACCCTGGGAAAACCTCTACATTAGTCTGATGAGACACGACGCTACATCATTGGACACTCCATACAAATAAATGGACATATATATAAGTTACTCTTACCTCTGGCACTGGAAGTCGTGTCCAGTTCTTCAATACAGGTAGGTCACGTTGGGTCACATACACTGAATCTACGTTCAGTGTATCTCCTACACTCACTGTGATGAACCCTCTAACCATCGACCAGTGAGAACCATCAGTCAGCTGGCTGGTTGTTGAGATTTTAGGCCTATCAAGTGCCAGGGTCGTTACGACCGCCAACATCCAGCGACATCCACCAATCGGAAAATCCTTAGCACCTTCCCCAGGCGTCGAGGATGATTCCATGACCAATATACACCCTCATGATGTATGTGGACCTCGACCTCTATCATCCATCCACGGCACTTAAAGCGAGTGGCGCTAGGCGCTTCTATTGCCACCTGTAGCGACACTTTAATTCTTATTGCTATAATCCCCTTATTGGATGACGCATCGCACTCTGAAAGGGAAATCAATTTCACACACAAAAGTTTCCAATATGATACGAGAAATCTGTCAAGATTCACGTGGAACAGGTCCCCCTATGAAGTGTTTGTTTTCTTCTTAAGTAAGCTGAAACGACACGGGCTGCTGAGGCCCTAATCAAGGCCATCCCATTAACCCTCTCTCTATATATATACCCTAGCCAGAGCCAGGCTGCAAGGTCCCTAAAATTCGTCGACTCAGTTGTAGCTAACAGTTAAGAGTGGGTCTTCAAGCTGCCACTTGACCAGCATGGGGGATTAACTGTCTTTGTGGTCCTGTAATTGGGGTAGGAGGGCAACCCAACACCAGACACAAAGATCAAGGACGCCTGCCCACTCAACACACTCAAAACCTTGCAACGCCTCCATTCTTGACATGACGCCTTGTGCTGTGTTGCGTGAGAAATATCCAAAACAAATGGTGTTTTGAGAAGAAAAAATAAGACAAGGAATGAAATAAAAACCAGAATCTGTGGGTTTTTTAGTGAGAAAAAAAAATGGTTGAGTCTAATAATTTACGGTCCGAAAAAAACGGAGAAAGAGGACACACACACACACACACACACACACACACACACACACACACACACACACACACACACACACCAGGTCGCTGAGTTTAGAGCAGCCTCGCCAGATAAAAGAAGCGAGTGAGTCACCTTGCGTCACAGCCGACGCAGGAGGAGAACAATGCCATCCTAAGCAAACCAGTACAGAAGAGAGAGGAGAAAGAAAGAAAAAAAATCTCCTCAGACTCTACTCTACCAGGAGGAGAGAAGAAGGACACTATGCTTTAAGACAGCACGAGGAATCCTTCCACTTCCGAGCAGCTACGGAGAATGAGGACCCTACTTCTTCTCACACACTCCCCCCGTGAGAGCAGCCGTTAAGAAGTAGCGACAAATGAAGAAGATTAATACTGTGCGCAGCGTCTTGGAGCACGTCCTCGGGAGATCAAGATTGGTGCATTGTGTCCTGCAAACAAAAGGAGAGGGAGGAGGAGGAGGAGGAAAAAAAATTGTAATCACTGAAGCTCAATAATAAGAAAGGACGAGAGGAGTCCTGTATTGGGCAAGGCAAACAAGAATAGTGTTGCGACGGTGTGTTTGTGTGTGTGTCTCGGGGACAGCCCTCAGGAGCTCCCCCAACACCTGTCGTTGAGCAAGGCCACGACAATGAGTGTTGCGATACCGTAGTGCAAGCAACACTGGGGAAACACAATGGAATGTGGCAGGTCATGGTGACAGTTGCCACCGTGGATGGAGGTTGTAAAAAAAAAGAGCCATAAGCCGTCAATATGATACCATTTACCGAAGAACCACAGAATGGGTTACCACTCACCTGCTCTGCCCAGCTATCAACCACTCCTCCCCTGCCACCCTCACTGAACATAGCCCCCCTACATATACTGTACACTACACCACACCTGATTTTCTTTCTCCTATTACATCAATTAACTTAATATTCTGTATCTCCTTCCATCAAGAGATTCTTAATCGCACCGACAGTTAACGTTAAACACCCTCTTCACTACACAGCATGGAACCGACTTTGCCACTCCATCCAACACCTCTTCCATCGGCATCAAACAACAACATCGTGTGTACACACAGAAACCTTTACGATGATGCAGACACGGCCTACAATCACCCCCATCTCACCCTCCTATTTCTTACTGCCCCAGACGTAACATCCAACAACTACTAAGCCATCATACAAAACTTGGGGCATTTCCCCCAAACCTAAATTTTTAACCATTCACATATCCCCAGTCACTCTTAAGATAGCACCACTTCCATCAGAGAAATTCTAAACCAATATTCACCAACTTTCTAAGCACAAAAGAAACTGAAAACCTATTAAGTCTAGCTACACCTACTATATGATGCGACACATTTCATCTTTCATACCCAACCACTTCTGGTTTTCCATTCTTCGGGTGAATCACTTATCTATTTAAATCGTCTTTTTTCTAGAATGGTCTCCTTCATGCCTCTTCCCTTCCCTCCAAATCTACCAGCCCACTCAACAAGTATTCCCATACCTTACAAACGTTACCGCCCATCACTTCCATCATATATTCCCTCCACTTCGCACAAACTGCCTGTGTTATCCACCTTAGTCCTACCATCCATCCGTAAACAACATATCCTTATCATTCTTCAACGAAAACCTCCTTCCTCCACAGCTGCATCACCGTTCCCAACCCCTTAACATCCTCCCTCAGAGGCTCACTGGTCTCTTGATATCAAGATGCGAGTTTGTCTACGCTCTGATCTTAGCCTTTATGGCACTTTTACTAACGGGATTATATGCTCCTCAGACTCTGGCTCTTCCACTCCTCACCATCTTGTGGAAGTTTGGGGTTTTCTTGCCGGACTCTCGTCTCGTCTTCCCTTCAGCAAACTTTCATAACTTCCCTAATGCTGTTTCTCTCTCTTTCTGCATCATACCCTTCACCCTTCCAGATATCATAACTGTCACTACCAATGCACTCTTCTAATGCACTTACATCACATCATCCTCAGTGCTGCAGTTTGGATCACACCTTTATTGTCTTGATCTAACTTCTCTGGCAAACTGAATTACATACTTTCGTCTCTCTCTCTCTCTCTCTCTCTCTCTCTCTCTCTCTCTCTCTCTCTCTCTCTCTCTCTCTCTCCATGTTCTCAGAGTCTGACCATCCAAGAAATGTTAGGCCTTCTTGTTCTCATAATCTAACTTCCTCACGACATGCTGATGATTTGAAAATATTCCAACGTACTCCTGATAATGAAGAGCATATGAGTCAGGCATCTTTACCCTATCATCTGTGCACCAGGAATGGATGAAGGCTAGCAAGTATGAAGATGTACACACACACACACACACACACACACACACACACACACACACACACACACACACATATATATATATATATATATATATATATATATATATATATATATATATATATATATATATACATATATATACATATAAACCTTTGCAACACAAACACACGAGTTAGCACCGGCTCACCCCCTGCCTCTTTTCCCTCGGAAGCCACACGTAAGATAACACTGTGTCTCACACAGCGCCACCTGCCCATCCATCTAAGTCGCTCATGACAATAAACTTCTCCCTCGGGTTTACTTCCTCAGCTGGTCTCCCCTCACCTCACCTCTCCTCCCCCCTGAAAGTGCCAGGGACGTAAGCAACTGTTACACTTCATTCTAAAGCATCCCACTTCAATGATTCTCAATTAACAGCCATGACGTTAGGTATTTTCAGCCAATTCCTCTCTCCCCACCCACCCACCACTAACCTTTCATTATACCTCCCACGCCATTCCGTTCGTCCTCACCGCCTCCCTGAAGCATGTCTCGATCTCTCACCTTTGCATGACATTTCCCCAAACAACTGCCTCGATGCCTCGATGCCTCTCCACCTTCGTAGACACACCTGGCGTACCTAACGTACTATTTCTCAAAATATCTCCAACCTCCAAACACTCACACTTCTGAAGTCATTTCTCTGTGGCATGCCACAGTGGAATAAATATACGTTATTGGCGTTACCGTACTCTGCCTTGCAAGTCAATGTGTCGCGAAGGATAACGTCACCTTCGACGAAGATGCATCATCGTCAGGAGATCGTCACCTTCGACGGGGTTGTATCATCGTCAGGAGATCGTCACCTTCGACGAGGTTGCATCATCGTCAATTCACGAAACGAGGGCACGGTTTCGTTGAGAATAGTTTCATTCGTGAGGAATTCTCTCTCTCTCTCTCTCTCTCTCTCTCTCTCTCTCTCTCTCTCTCTCTCTCTCTCTCTCTCTCTCTCTCTCTCTCTCCTGCTGCTCGAAGCTTCAGGAACCCCATTGAGAAAAGGGGATCCCGGGGAGACGACATGATACCATGACGTACAACTAGTCGTGTGTGTGTGAGTGCGTGTGTGTGTGTGTGTGTGTGTGTGTGTGTGTGTGTGTGTGTGTGTGTGTGTGTGTGTGTGTGCGGCTCCGGACGAGCACTCTGCGTCTGGAGCCGCATACACATCTCTATCACGCACATGTCTGGGACGGAAGACCAACCCCACACTCCAGTCGTGTCTGCTGGCTCCTCCAAACCCCCAGGATATGGGTCAGGAACTTTTCAAGTGACCCATTATTACTTCTGAAACTCCACTTGTGCCCCCCCCCCCCGGCATCACTCCAGGGCCACACTGCCACCCTAATACTGTATTCCGACACATCCTCACTCTATAAGATACAGTTAAGATACAGGACTTTGCCACAGGAGTTAACGACGCGTTCTTCAAACGACACTTACAGGAATTACAGCCCAAACAAATTCGCATCGCTGTAATGACCTAATCACGCACAGATGGTAGATCATAACGAAAATAAAAGCTTAGTTACATGGCGAAGCTGAAAAAGCTTAGCTACATGGCGGGGCTGAAAAAGCTTAGTTACATGGCGGGGCTGAAAAAGCTTAGCTACATGGCGAAGCTGAAAAAGCTTAGTTACTTGGCGGGGCTGAAAAAGCTTAGTTACATGGCGAAGCTGAAAAAGCTTAGCTACATGGCGAAGCTGAAAAAGCTTAGTTACTTGGCGGGGCTGAAAAAGCTTAGTTACATGGCGGGGCTGAAAAAGCTTAGTTACATGGCGGGGCTGAAAAAGCTTAGCTACATGGCGAAGCTGAAAAAGCTTAGTTACTTGGCGGGGCTGAAAAAGCTTAGTTACATGGCGAAGCTGAAAAAGCTTAGCTACATGGCGAAGCTGAAAAAGCTTAGTTACTTGGCGGGGCTGAAAAAGCTTAGTTACATGGCGGGGCTGAAAAAGCTTAGTTACATGGCGAGGCTGAAAAAGCTTAGTTACATGGCGGGGCTAAAACACACGTACACCAGTATACACCATAATACACTGGAGAGAAGTATACATACGTCCCTAAGTATACCGACAGAGTCCACTGAAGATATGTGAGTATCCATCCAGGTGTTGGCAGGCAGGGCGGGTACACACCATGCAGCCAGCCGATGGCATCTGCTCTGTGTTCTCAAAAGCCGCGGGTTTCTTTAAAGCTCTCGTGTTTTCATCTTTTTTCTTTCTTCTCATTCTTCCTCTCTCTCTCTCTCTCTCTCTCTCTCTCTCTCTCTCTCTCTCTCTCTCTCTCTCTCTCTCTCTCAGGTGGACGTCTCCCAGTCTTGTGTGTTTTCCCCTACACACACACTCTGGCAACCAGACCAGGCCGCCCTCAGCTAGTCTGCTGTCTGTGTGTCAGGAGGGCTATTGTTCTCTCTCTCTCTCTCTCTCTCTCTCTCTCTCTCTCTCTCTCTCTCTCTCTCTCTCTCTCATACTTCTTCACGAACCACACCGCTGAGGGGCGCGGGTAAATTTCTGTTTTTTTTCCTCCATTTTCATTTAATGAAAAAGAAAAAAAAAAAACAAATTCAGCTAACACTGAGGGAAAATGTCCAGCGAAAATAAACACATACTTTCACTCGTAAAAGGTTTTTTTTTTTTTGTATATATATTCCTATCGGCTGACTGTTGGTGCTGGAAGTGTTTGCTGAAGTTCTCAATTATAGCTTCATTAACGTATCGGGCTTCAGAAATGGACTCTGTGTACATAGACGACAAAATGACAGTGTTTGCTCTCGTGTTGTGTGTGAGTGTGTGTGTGTGTGTGTGTGTGTGTGTGTGTGTGTGTGTGTGTGTATGTATCGACCCACAGGGATCTGCCAAAACACGCCTTAGTGAAAGGCACATCTCGGGTGAAAGAAAAGAAAAAATGACAAACAGTAAAGATGAAATCAAATGAATAAATTAATCAGGGCTCCGCGCGCGTGTCTGCAGATCTGACTCGTAAAAAGGGAGACAGGTTACAGAAGAGCTAAAGCAAGGGAGGGAACTCTCTCACAGCTCTGCAGTTCGTGGAATTACAACGGCGGCTTCGTTGGCCCTCCTCCACTAACCCAGCTTCTTATTCCTCCTCAGGACTGGTCGATAAATGGACACCTTGCTTAGGTTGGAACCTGCATATATATATATATATATATATATATATATATATATATATATATATATATATATATATATATATATATATATATTATCATTATCATAATCATTATGCTTTGTCGCTGTCTCCCGCGTTAGCGAGGTAGCGCAAGGAAACAGACGAAAGAATGGCCCAACCCACCCACATACACACGTATATACACATACACGCTAAATCATATCAGTCTGAAACTATTCATCCCATACACAGATGACATAACCCCCCTACATCACCACTCCAATCATGGCATCTGTTTCAGCGCGTCACATACACCAGCAACAACGAGCATTACAACACACACACACACACACACACACACACACACACACACACACACACACACACACACATTAGTCCCCGTAAAAGCAACTCATCAACCAAACTCATATCCGACCGGATTCATGCAATCGCTCGCGACGCCAGACGTAAAAAAAATGCTGAAAGCCATTACAGAGAGGCGGAGGAACGCATTAATACATCTGTACCGGCGCGCTGGAATATACTCCCTCAGCAAATGCGTGTCGCGGTGCACACGAAGGTTTAGCTGGTTAGTTATTATGGATATAGGCCCACCATCTGTCAACGTTCATGGTATGTCATCAATCGGAAAATAAACTGAACACATTTCTGAAGTGTTCTAGATTAAATTACTCCGATACGCACTCCCAGTGCGCGTAAGTGCCCTCTGTAAAGCTTGTAAACATATCTAACGCAAGTACACACGGAGAGGGGGGAAACATACACAGGTGGCTGGCAAGCAACAAGCACGTCGTATAGAACACATAGAGTGACGGTATACAACGTTTATGATGGAATTTATCACAGACTACCTAAAGCTCCCCAGAAGCAGGTACCAACAGGCTTGGTTGACCATGTGTAACGTACCAACCAACCCTTTCCCTGGCCTCTCTTGATATGTTCTCTCGCGTCGCGTTCATCGCCCTGTGAGAGCGAGAGGCTTCTCGTTCAATAATGTGTCTGTCAAAGTCAGTCATTCTAACTTATTTCAGTCTCTGCGTTTGCCTCTCTCTCTCTCTCTCTCTCTCTCTCTCTCTCTCTCTCTCTCTCTCTCTCTCTCTCTCTCTCTCTCTCTCTCTCTCTCCAGCCACGGCCCATCCCACCAGTCAGTGCAAAACTGGAGCCCAAAAAAACACCTCAACAACTCACATTAGCATCATGAGCCGCATAGATTGGCGCATGGTCCCATGCTGTGTGTGTGTGTGTGTGTGTGTGTGGAGGAGGGAGGGTTGGAGGGGGCACCACTGTTTACAGTGATCAGCTGATTGTCGGCGTGTGCCGGCCGGAAATGGCCGTCGAACTATTCAAATTAGAGTTTCATGAAAACAGGCGGTTAATAACGCTGTCAGGGAATTGGTGTACATGGCAAGCAATGCTAACTTTGCCCATTTCGGAGTTTTATTGCGAGGGGGTTTAAAAGGGATTTGTTGGGCGTAGATGATATCTACATCTACTGTTGTTATACACCATCATCATCATCATCATCATCATCATCATCAGAGCATCAATCACTGTCATCACCATGATCATCAATTCATCTATCTACTCATCATCCTCGATAGATACTGTCATTGTCATCATCAATATCATCATCATTATCATCATTAATTCATCTATCAGCGATAATCCTCATCAAATCATCTCTCACTGTCATCGTCACCATCACCAAACCTAATCTATCACCATCATCACAGTCAGTGTCACTATCACTCACTATCCGCGTCACAGTTATCACCATCATCACAGTCAATGTCACTATCATCACTGTCCACGTCAATGTTACCATCATTACAGTCAGTGTCACTTTCACTTACTGTCCACGTCAATGTTACCATCATTCACCATCAGTGTGACAGTCACCATCACTCCTGATTTCGTCACCGTCACATCTCACTATCAATCGTCACTTTTGCCATGACCATGATCACCATCACCACCGCTGACCCCCAGGACGAAGAGGCACGACGGTGGCTGGCAGCAATTAGACCCCTAATCATTACCTTGACCCAGAAGGTAATTACCTGAGGGTATCTCTTAGCGATGACGCACATCTTTAACATCTTGCCGATCAACAATCGAGACGCCGTTTCCCTATACATCAAAGGGTTCCCATGCTGGTTCTTTCCAAAACTTCCCCATTCAGTAACCTTTATATTACACGCAAATTATATATGTTTGTGTATATATATAAATATATATATATATATATATATATATATATATATATATATATATATATATATATATATTTTTTTTTTTTTTTTCATACTATTCGCTATTTCCCGCGATAGCGAGGTAGCGTTAAGAACAGAGGACTAGGCCTTTGAGGGAATATCCTCACCTGGACCTCTCCTCTGTTCCTTCTTTTGGAAAAAAAAAAAAAAAAAAAAAAAAAAAAAAAAAAAAAAAAAAGTTCGGTACTGTTACGTGTTTTATGTTACGGAAGACACGCAATTAATCATTCAATCCCCTGCGCACTCAATTAATCATTCAATCCCCTGCGCACTCAATTAATCATTCAATCCCTGCACACTCAATCAATCATTCAATCCCCTGCGCACTCAATTAATCATTCAATCCCTGCACACTCAATCAATCATTCAATCCCCTGCGCACTCAATTAATCATTCAATCCCCTGTGCACTCAATCAATCATTCGATCCCTGCGCACTCAATCAATCACTCAATCCCCTGCGCACTCAACTGATCATTCAACTGGTCATGCAATCCCTTGAGCACTCTGCGGGTCACTCAACTCGGGGGGGAGTGAGTGACCCGCTCAACTTGCCCCCAATCCCCCGGAGGCTCAACTGGCCGCTTAATCCCCCAGGCGCTGAGTGGGGAGGGGGATGTGCAGCACGCTGGACATGACGGCCTCGATAACTCGTTTTTATGAGGCCTGGGAAGGACGACGGGGGAGGAAGAGGCAGGAGATGAGATACTCTCTCTTGTACCTACAACCTCATCTACTCTACATCATCTTACCATTCATTTTCCACGATATATATATATATATATATATATATATATATATATATATATTATACTTTGTCGCTGTTTCCCGCGTTAGCGAGGTAGCGCAAGGAAACAGACGAAAGAATGGCCCAACCCACCCACATACACATGTATATACATACACGTTCACACACAGCACATATACATACCTATACATCTCACCGTATACATATATATACACACACACAGACATATACATATATACACATGTACATAATTCATACTGTCTGCCCTTATTCATTCCCGTCGCCACTGTGACTGATATGGTACGGGTAAAAAACATGGCCCATTCATCTTACATCATTCGTTACTTGACTTTGTCGTACATCCTACTTCAAAATGACTTTTATCATGAGCGCCGCCTGGCGCGTACACAACACCAGCATTAACGAACACTCGAGTCACATGACCATATTGTTCAGGTACTCCAATGACGTCTTATTACCAGCCTGGACATCCAGGGGATCTTTACCTGAGCCTTCCCGGTCATGGGGACGTGAGCACACCCCTGCCTCACACGACCAGACGTGACGTCAGATGAACCAACCAACCATACACTGGAGAGTTTGAGCTAACTGGCGAATGGAACTATGAAAACTGTCACACTACCATACACATTGGTTGTGGACCCATTCCCCACCAAGACTGCCTTACGACAAGGACGGTACGATGAACAACCGCTGTGCCATCAGACTGAAGGGAAAGACTTTAGTTGGGGCTGGACTTCAGAAACCGATCAGCTGACCCAGAGAATACTAAGGGTTGCCCCTACCAGATGGGATAACCAAACAGGTCCACAGAACTAGAGGGGTGTTGCATGCAAACACTTGTACCACCTGCGGTGCAGCAGAGTGACTTGGCTGTGAGATCAAGCTAGAATCACTGTCTGGAAACTATACAAGTCCTCCCCCGTTCTCCTTCCACGTCCTCTCCAGTCTCCCACTGCTACTCCTGCCCCCCCTTCCCTCCCCCTAACATCAGCACGGCACATCATGAACTTCATCACTACCTCCATCAGTGCAAGTGGCCAGCGTTGCTATGGAGACCCGGTGATAATATTACCAAGCCCTAGATCAAACTCATCAAAAGCTTACAAGTTCTTCTCTATCTGTGGGTGCAAATTCTGCCAAGTGAGCATACTCGCTTTCCTGTACCTGCACACGCTATTCTGCACGTGCACCCGTTGTTCTATACGTGTACACATTGCACTGTAAGTGTACAGTCTGTTCTGTACGTCTCCATGCTCTTCTCTAGACGTGCAAAATGTATTGCAAGTGCACTAGTTGTTCTCACAAACAGACTGTGCCACCAGTGTACACAATCCTCTCCAAGCCTATAGACCGTTCTGTAACGTGTACAGATGTACTGCAAGTGTACACGCTGTTCTGCTGCCATACATCTTCCCTACTTCCCATCTTTCTCTCCTCCTCTGTGTCTTCCTCATTTCCCCTGTCTTCCATCTTCCCCTCCTCACCCTCTCCCTGCCTCCCCTCCCTCCTCCACCTCCCCCTCCTCCACCTCCCCCTCCTCCTCCTCCTCCATCTCCCCATCCTCCTCCTCCTCCTCCACCTCCCCCTCCTCCTCCCCCTTCTCCTCCTTTGCTTCACGAGTGCGTCACCCATGACGTCACCCTCCCTCTCCTGTAAATTTTATTTCAACAACACAGGTTTCCCGCAGCCTCGCCAGCCTCCTCCCTCTTATCGCCCCTCTTCCTCCACCTCATCTGTCATCTTCTGTCTGTTTAACTTTCCCTTCCTCCCTCCCTCCATTCCTCCTCCTCCACCCCCTCCTCTCTTCCCCTGCCCTTCCTTCGTCGAGCCATGGGAGGGTAGGGGGGAAGGGTATCACTGCCTTGACTCCCTCCCGAATATAAGAATCCGTCAGATCGGGTGATGAGAGAGAGAGAGAGAGAGAGAGAGAGAGAGAGAGAGAGAGAGAGAGAGAGAGAGAGAGCCCATGCCTGTATGTGTGACAGTAGTAGACTCTCTCCTTCTTTCTGACTTCCCTCGCTCCCTGTAACTTTCAGATTCTTCATCTGTCTCACAGTCTCTCACACTAACTCTCAAAAGTTCTCTCACCACACCTTCCTGTTTAATCTCGTGTCCCAGTCTCATCTCCCTTCTTTTTCCCCCTCTTCCTCACTGCCGGTCCTCATCCCCATCTTCCCCCTCTAGATGCCACGCCTTTTTTCTACCTGCTGACCTCTCTCTCTCTCTCTCTCTCTCTCTCTCTCTCTCTCTCTCTCTCTCTCTCTCTCTCTCAACCTCTTCAATCCCCCTCCTGCCCCGGCCCCCCCCCCCCTCTCTCTCTCTCCCCCAAGCACCGACCGCCTCCCTTCTACCAGACCCCCAACCTCTCTCCAGTGGAGGGGAGGGGTGATGCTCTCTCTCTCTCTCTCTCTCTCTCTCTCTCTCTCTCTCTCTCTCTCTCTCTCTCTCTCCCCTACATTGTTATCTACTGAAGTACCCACTAATTAAGCTGATGTTTCAGAGGGACACCTGGGATCAACCACCGTGACATTTTACTAAAGAAATACGAAGCTTGTTAGTTCCGTAGAATCGGGAGACTAACTCACTGGAAACTAAACTTATTTTGGGTAATCTTTAAACTCCTGTCTCGTGGTGGAAGACCGTCTCTCTCTCTCTCTCTCTCTCTCTCTCTCTCTCTCTCTCTCTCTCTCTCTCTGGTAATCTTTAAACTCGTGTCTCATGGTGGAAGAGTGAGACCGTCTCTCTCTCTCTCTCTCTCTCTCTCTCTCTCTCTCTCTCTCTCTCTCTCTCTCTCTCTCTCTCTCTCTCATTCTCTCACCCTTTGCCGCAAGTAAACAAACACGTCAGACAGCAGGCTAGTCGTCTCGCCGAAGGAAGCCCGCACCCCCCCTCTCGGGCCACGGCCTCGCTGTGTCTAAGCACTTCGCCGTACAAGTCTACGGTATTAAGGATACGCATTTCACTATGAATCAATCGTGGGCGAGATTTTTGAATCAGCCGCTCGATCGAGGAGGCGACACCATCCACCACCACCTCCTCCTCTCTCTCCTCTCCTCGCGAGTTCAGATTTAAATCTACAGCGTCTTGTACGATGGTCAGAAGCACGTATGGTTATGCACACGACCACGTTAGGTTGGACGCACAGCCATACAGACATACACGGATGTGTACAGACATCCAAGACATGGACGGGAGGGGAAACCCAGACGTGAGAAAGCTAACCATAGACACATCTCGGGTACGACAACAGACACACAGACAAGGAAGGAAATAACAGACTGAGATAGAAAGCTGAACATGTAAGGAAAGGCATACATACTAGTATATACAGACACAGAGATATGCATACATTAACAGACACAAATACAAATAGAGACATACGAAGATACATACATAGTCACACAAATGCAAGTGTATGTATATATATATATATATATATATATATATATATATATATATAGAGAGAGAGAGAGAGAGAGAGAGAGAGAGAGAGAGAGAGAGAGAGAGAGAGAGAGAGAGAGAGAGAGACCCATACACACAGACATACACTCGGAAGGGCGTGCAAATATACACTGCCACGATATGACAAGCATTCACAAGAGGACTGAAAAAGCATGCACAGACACAGACACGAACACAACCACAAACACGGACACCCACAAACACAGAAGCAAATGCTAGCAGAGGCACATGTACAAACACACAGAGACGACAAATCTGGGACACAGAGCCACAGACATGCAAGAAGCCAGACGCAGACAGACACACACACACAGACGGGCCCAGAAGCCGCCAAAGGGCACATCCGGTGCTGAGATGGCTGACAAAACACGCTATTTTTACCCCTGGCCAGAAATTCGATTAACTCACTTATTGCTCGCCCGCTTCGCTTGCCGTTTTACTATCTCCACCTTCTGATTTACTGCCTTCGCCTGATATTCCGTCTTCGTGTTTTGATCTAGTCTTCGTATTGTGATTTACAAGCTATGGTTTCTGATTTACCATCTCCGTCTTCTGAATCGCTGTCTTCGCCTTCTGATTCATCATCACCTTGATTTACTATCTTGGTCCTCTGATTTACTATCTTGGTCCTCTGATTTACTATCTTGGTCCACTGATTTACTATCTTGGTCCTCTGATTTACTATCTTGGTCCACTGATTTACTATCTTGGTCCTCTGATTTACTATCTTGGTCCTCTGATTTACTATCTTGGTCCTCTGATTTACTATCTTGGTCCACTGATTTACTATCTTGGTCCTCTGATTTACTATCTTGGTCCTCTGATTTACTATCTTGGTCCTCTGATTTACTATCTTGGTCCTCTGATTTACTATCTTGGTCCTCTGATTTACTATCTTGGTCCTCTGATTTACTATCTTGGTCCTCTGATTTACTATCTTGGTCCTCTGATTTACTATCTTGGTCCACTGATTTACTATCTTGGTCCTCTGATTTACTATCTTGGTCCACTGATTTACTATCTTGGTCCACTGATTTACTATCTTGGTCCACTGATTTACTATCTTGGTCCACTGATTTACTATCTTGGTCCTCTGATTTACTATCTTGGTCCTCTGATTTACTATCTTGGTCCTCTGATTTACTATCTTGGTCCACTGATTTACTATCTTGGTCCTCTGATTTACTATCTTGGTCCTCTGATTTACTATCTTGGTCCACTGATTTACTATCTTGGTCCTCTGATTTACTATCTTGGTCCACTGATTTAGTATCTTCGCCTTCTACATCATTATCTTCGTCTTCTGCTTTACAACTCACCTTCTGATATACCATCTTCCTCATCTGATTCAGCATCTTCGTCTCTTGTGACCCATCCCCTCTTATTTACAAATCCCTTCCCCTGCTGATTTACAACCTCCGTCTTCTTATTCACCTTACTCGTCTCCTCATTTACTAACTTCGCCTTCTCAATATGCTCGTGTCTTTGAAATATTCCATACTGTAATGATATAATCAGACTTCGCGACAATCAATTGCCTCTCTTTGGATCTGATCAATATAATCGTAAACATTATAATCTTGAAACATCTAATATTTCTGTAATCCTCCATACAGTCTGTACGTTGATAATACTCGAGATGAGTTACAGGGGATCATTACACTGGACGACTTCATGTATTTAGCTGCCTTGAAGACCGTGGTACCATACTTCAGACAGTTCACTGCCATACTGCATAGCACTCAACTTGAAGACTTTGTCTTCATACCAGTTTCCCCCTCACCTCTCTCTCTCTCTCTCTCTCTCTCTCTCTCTCTCTCTCTCTCTCTCTCTCTCTCCCTTCCCCCCTTCTAATGGTTCGACAGGAGGAGGTACATCTTCTGGGCGACAGCATATGTCGCCTGGTCACGCTACTGGGAGAGAGCAGGAGGGTAGATCCCATAAAATAAAAAAAGAAAAGAAAAAGAAAACCCTGTCATTATGGTGATGGAGAACAGGGAAGATCACGAACGCGAATAACGAGATAAGGTGGGCGAGGAGAGTTAAGATCAAGGAGAGCGAGATGAGGACCAATATTTATAACAGGACTAAGAAGCGCAGGGAGGATGAATGAGAAAGAAATGAGCAAAGAATTGAGGGCGAAGAACAGGGCGATGAATTGCTAGAAAATCAACGAGAACAAGAACATAAAACGCAGATTGAGAATAAGAAAAACATGAAAAGCCTTGAAAAAAAAAAAAGCACAGGAGGAAATGAGTGAATGATGAAGAGCATGTCATTAATGAATGATAATGAATATGTGAAGAACCCGAGTGCAGCAGGACTGGACCCTACCCACGCCAGGGCCTTGCAGACGTTTTCAATAAATCAACTACATCAATTTTTCATGGTCTTATCTTAGATATTTCACTACGTCATTATCTTGACATGGACTTCACCACGTCAGTATCCTAAAGACTTCACTACGTAGCATCTTAACAAAGACTTCACTACATTAGCATCTTAACAGAGACTGCACACTAGCTTCAACAAGAACTCCGAATCTTTCATAACTTCATTAGGTTGAAATTCAAACGAAAACTATCAAAGTGTGTGTGACGGTACAACACATAAAGTACACTGAATACAGTCACTCGCTTAAGATTACAAATCCAAAAAAATACAGTTAAACACTGAAAAAAAAAATTGCCAGTTGCAGTAACTATGTATTCAATCTCTGGACACAGCAATAAACAAGAATCAATGATATATATATATATATATATATATATAATAAAGAGGGTATCAAAACCCTTAACTGAATCATAGAGCATAATAGTAACGCAAAGACTAAGCAATATGTGACGAAGTGTTACGTAACACTTGTCACGCCACACACACACACACACACACACACACACACACACACACACACAAACACAGAAGTAAAACTTCGCCTTGTGTAATTCGAGATCAAGAACACATCACATCTCGAGCCGTAAACCAATACCGTACGTGACTGTAAATTACCGCCGCATGAAACTGTAAATCGCTGGTACTACTGCACATCACTGGCATCAAAAACGGTGAAACAATTATAATTCACTGCCACATGCAACTGTAAATAACTCCAACATGCAACTGTAAATCACTCCAACATGCAACTGTGAATCACTCCAACATGCAACTGTAAATCACTCCAACATGCAACTGTAAATCACTGCCACATGCAACTGCAAATTACTGCCACGTCCAACTGTAAATCACTGACGCATGTACCTGTAAATCATTGACGCATGCACCTGTAAATCACTGACGCATGCACCTATCATTTTTCTCATCCAAACCAACACTGAAAACTCAGGTATTGAGGGAGTAATCTATCATTTCTTTGTTCAAATTTGTGTGGATGGAAAAACAGGGAGAGAGTGAGAGAGATGTTCCTGACGCTCTAACAATACGCAATTTCTCTTTGTTTCGCCTGCGGGTCACAAAACATCAGAAATAATAACCCTTACAGAAATATCTTCAAGAATGTTGATTATGGTACAACTGCACACATACACACAACCCCCGAGTGAAACCAAAAAATAAAAACATGACAATTTATCGAATGAAAAATAATATATATATATATATATATATATATATATATATATATATATATATATATATATATATATATATATATATAACGCGAAACCCACCTCCCTCACCACCCCACACCAGAGCCTCACCCCAGACGCTGGGAGGGAGGGCAGGACACCACTTACGTATCTCCCAGGGTAGGGCATCGAACCCTCGCCCAGACGAGCCAGACATCCTCACCACCTCATCTTCCCACTAGTGTTTTCCCGTCCCGATGCTCAAAACGCTTGGGAGGGGGGGGGGGGGAATCCATTTCCCAACACACACACACACACACACACACACACACAATAAATCAAAGCCACGGAATATGGAAAGAAAGAAAATTACGATGGCTTAAGTGGGGCATTCAACAACAACAACTCTCTCTCTCTCTCTCTCTCTCTCTCTCTCTCTCTCTCTCTCTCTCTCTCTCTCTCTCTCTCTGTCTCTTCCCCACCCAGACATTCCCCATCACCACCACCACCACCGCCTCCTCTGCCAAGTAGGGCCGCCCGCCCACGCCACTAACTACGGCGCCACCTTCACCTTCCCCGGTTATCACCAGCGCCGCTTCGGAAGCCCTCGACTGAGGCCTAGCAAACACCAGACATTGATTTCCTATATGTAAGAGTCGACTAATTGCCGCCTCCCAGTTCCTTTATCCTGCTCCTGGCACGAACCACTCCCTCCCTCCCTCCCACACGGTAATACCCACCATGCACTCCCTCCCTCCCTCCTACAAGGTAATACCCACCCTGCACTCCCTCCCTCCCTCCATCCCACACGGTAATACCCATCCTGCACTCCCTCCCTCCCTCCCTCCCTCCCTCCCTCCCACACGGTAATATCCACCCTGCACTCCCTCCCTCCCTCCCACACGGTAATACCCACCCTGCACTCCCTCCCTCTCTCCCTCCCACACGGTAATACCAACACTGCACTCCCTCCCTCCCTCCCTCCCACACGGTAATATCCACCCTGCACTCCCTCCCTCCCTCCCTCCCACGCGGTAATACCCACCCTGCACTCCCTTCCTCCATCCCTCCCACACGGTAATATCCACCCTGCACTCCCTCCTTCCCTCCCTCTTGGTAATACCCTCCCTGAGTCATCTTCTCCTCCTCGCCCTTCAACCTTTTTTCCCGGTAATTCGTTTTCTATCATTTTTCTAATTATTTATTTTTCTTTAGTACACGGTCGCCATTTCCCGCTTGAGCAAGGTAACGTCAAGGACAGATGACAAGCGGGAAAAATTCCTCACTTGGATCCTTGCTGTGTTCCTTCCTATGCAACCGCTCCCCCGCCCTTCTTAGTCGCCTCCTACGACACGCAGGGAATCCGTGGGCAGTATTCTTTCTCCCCTATCCCCACGGATAGTTACTGAAGTATCCACACTCTACTATCGTAAGATAAGGCGATGTGATCATTTTAAAGTGTGTTCGTGACGATCATCTTCCTGATTAGTACATGTGGATCAAATGGTCCCCCCCTCATATGGGTGACTAACTTGCCCAGCGTCTGTCCGGAGCGCAGCGTCCGACGCAGCGTTATAACTGGACCTCGCCGAGAGAGAGAGAGAGAGAGAGAGAGAGAGAGAGAGAGAGAGAGAGAGAGAGAGAGAATATATACATACCCCGCGGGGGCAAATATTATCTCACGAAATAGAAGGGTTAAAAAAAAAAAAAGGCAATGGAATTCTTTTATCATATCAATTACTGGAGGCAATCTGTGCAGGCCGGAAAGGAAAATTCCCGGGTCGTGTATGCATAGCAGGCGACGACGCGACCCGGCACGATAAAACCAGACGCATATTCTTTTATACGCACAGTGAGAAGCGTATACGGATGCTGGCTGGCGTAATATACACCTAATTTGAGGCTACATGAACTCTGTATATATATATATATATATATATATATATATATATATATATATATATATATATACATATATATATATATAACCTTCTATAATAACCTCAATAATGTTACGAACGTCCCTGAAGAATATATATATATATATATATATATATATATATATATATATATATATATATATATATATATATATATATATATATATATATATATATATATTGCTTTCATCCAAAAATGAAAATAAAAACAGGTATTGTTTTCACTCCAGAAAATGCAACAACAGATTCCTGCTGGAGAAAAATTACCTAAACACTGCAGCATAAAATATACAGCTGATCCAGTTCGTACAACAGCTGGTTCTCCTACATTACCCTGGCAAAATAAAAACTCTGGGGACAATTTCCATTCCAGCTTTTCCTTAACGGTCCAGGGCCCCGATAATCTGCATTCCAGTCCGATCCAGTACATGACAACACAGGCAATGGCCAGATAATGATCTCTCTTTTTTTTTCCCCTGATGGGGGAACAAGAGCAAGTTTTGGTCGAAGATTAGAATAAGAAATGTGTGTGTGAGAGAGAGAGAGAGAGAGAGAGAGAGAGAGAGAGAGAGAGAGAGAGAGAGAGAGAGAGAGAGAGAGAGAGAGAGAGAGGAGTATGGATCACTTTACCTACATCCAAGCACATCCCATACTCAACACCCACAAAGGATTGCATTACAGTCTCATGCTATTTCTATCTTTCAGTTCACCAGTAAAAAAAAAAAAAAAAAAAAAATAGAGAAAACAGTGGAATCTCCAGGCCGAAACTTAACCTAGCTCTCACTATCTCTACGAGCTGATGTAGACCATCTTATATATATATATATATATATATATATATATATATATATATATATATATATATATATATATATATATATATATACGTCTTGCAGAGAGAAACTGAAACTGGTGGCTTAATTTCCTACTTAATATGAATATTAGTTGAATCTTTAAACATGTACCTACAGAATACAGACACCCACCAAACTCCTGGACGATATAAGGAATGGTTTTATGCATATACTACACCAAGCGCACCACTGTGACCTCGTACACCAAGTAATGAACATTTCATTCCCAGGACAGTGATTCTCATGCACCACAAGACTGTGTTAAGTCCAGGACGATGGTCACCACGTAGTGCAACTTAGTTTCAAAGAGGGGGAAAAAAAATTGGAGGCATTTTGTTAGAGGCAGCGTTCCCCCTCCCCCTGTGAGGCTGAGATAAACAACTGCTCTCTTATCTGGGAGGCTGGGGAAGTTAAAACTTCCTGCCTGTCGAAACGCACCCGGGTCGGGGTCTCTCTGCCATCCTACCCAGGGAAAATTAGGGGAGTGGAACGTAGCCAAACTGACACGAGGGAGGAAAAGTTGTGAAAAACTTCCACAACTTTTCGTAGGTTCGAAGAATGTTAAGGAGGAGGGGGACGTGTCACACGCAGAATTATCCAGCGTTGGATGACATCGCTATCTTTATTTTTTGTGCCTTTTACCAGGGATGAATGAACGTGTGTGTGTGTGTGTGTGTGTGTGTGTGTGTGTGTAATTACCTATCTTGTAATTATCTATATCTACATCTTCAGTACTGGGACCGTTATCTCTTGCCCTTTCTCTGCCAGGATTCACAAATTCATCACTCACTCCTTTTGTTTTTGCCAATCGACGGAACTGATAACAAGAGAAATACTTTCCTCACATTCTTTCTGATAAGTTTCTTTCTTAGCTTCCTGCTGTGTCGTGTGCCACTGTATACCACGAACAGATGATCACTGTCAACGTCACACCGAGTGTTTTTTATGCAAGATAATGGTCATCTTGAGGCCATAATTCACAACGACACATCCTTACTACTTTGCATTCACTTCGGTTGGATTCATCAACCACGTATCAGACCTGCTATAGAGTTTCTTTTTTTTTCTAAGATCCCCTTGCAAGCGGGTACAACCCCGTCATTCTCTACTGCTGTCACGACCTAAGCATCATCCACACACATGACTAGGTCAGAGTTCATTCTATCTGGCAAGTCACATACACGAATGCAAGGAGAGTCGTGAGTGGTTCCAAGCCGCCAGAGGTACGCCAATGGTTAATTCCCCGCCGTCCGTGTGGAAAACGTTCCTCTGGACGGTGTCCTGAGCCCCGTACCGTTCGGGTATTCTTGTAAGGGAAGGAATCTCTCTCTCTCTCTCTGACTCCTGCCTAGTGATCCTACAACATCGTCACCAACCTCCTTTGCAGTACAGCGTCAGAGGCTTCACGGATGTCCACATACGTGAGTGTGTGATTAGTTTACGTATACCCTAGTCTATACCTAGTACTCACTCATACACCAGACCAAAAGAGGATGAATAGATGAGTTGTCTATGAGCCAGCTACCCCTACTACCCCGCCCGGGAGTCGAACCTGGATACGTAAGACTGGGAAGTCACAAAGCTAAACTTTACACCCTCAGCTCTTAACATTTTCTTCACAATTTCCCACATTTGTCAACGCCAAACCATTACTTCTCCCTATCTAAACACCGTAGGGTAGTTGTATAAAGAAGATGACAAATGCAATCTACAATAAACAGATTCATGTCGTCGCATCTATCCACGTCTCATCAAAGTCTAACATCAAAGAGATGAACCAAATGGATCCAATCCAAAGAGAACAAGTTATCATGGCGGAAGGTCTCCGTGCGGGTAGAGGATTCCGAGCGTTAAACTTTGAAACAGACGGTCATGTTTGTCGAGGGTGAACGAGCCAAGGTCAAGGGCAAAATGGACTGGAGCTCCTGCCACAGTCCTCGAGGGCGTGAGGGCCGAGGAAGTGCCGGAGGTGAAGTGTTGAGAGGGAGATGTGTGACGATAAACAAATAGCAACATTAGAAATCATGGGTAAGTTCGAACTGTTTCATCATGGGTGTGAGATGACTTGTGTTTTATCATAGGTCGGGCATGAGTGACATGATTAATAATGGGTATGGCCTGGGTGATATGTTTGAGCGTAGGTATGACGAGTGTGACATGCTTATGACATGAGTGTGACGTGCTTAATTAGTGGTATAACATGAATGGTCATGTAGGTATGACAAAAATGCGAAATGGTTAATCATGGGACATGACATGAGCTAATAACAGGTACGACACGAGTCTTAATCATGAATACATGACATGAGCGTGACATGCTTAATGTAACATGACGAGCTAGTACATATATTTTCTACGAACCAGAGATTTTGAGAAAGAGAAGAATATAAAACAAAAAAAGTAGTGTAAAGGAATGAGGAAACACACGAGCATAGGAAATGAAGAAGAGGAAGTGATACATAAGACCGTCCTTATATAAACACCACACGCACGGATCCGGCACCGACCGGGAGAAATTTAAATAAGAAAAAAAAGGTCGTATACAGGTCGAGTGGTCGAGCGGGAATGAGTTGCCGGGACACCTTTAGGCAAGCCACGACAGCAGCAGACCGCCAGCCAACCCAGCCAGCCAGCAAGGGTAGGCGGCAACCATCCAAGTCAATGCGTCCGGTAGTTCAGGACCCACATGCTCAGAAAACCTTACCTACAAGGGAGGCCCCTGGCCTTCTTTCCCCCCTCCTTCCCTCGCCTCCCTTCCCCTCCGAGTCGCGACGCCACTTTAAAGATGAGACGCATAGATGAACCGCATCACCGTGACGTCACGAGGGTAAACAGACTCCGGCGCCTGCATTGTAGAGCAGGACGGGAGGAGGTGTGTACATATGACGCGTGGAGGGGCAGCTCCGCTCCTCCTCGACAAACAGATTTCCTCGCCCATTACACCACTCGTGTGACTCACAACTGTTATCTGTTCTATTTACCGATCCCCCCCCCCATACACGGACGACCCCATCGCATCGCTGATGCGACAGAACAGTGCTGGTGATATTTGTTGACGAAGGCCAGAGGTTGGACAACCCTCAGCTGACTTAGATAACTTCCCCGCCTCCCTCCTCCTCCTCTTCTTCTTCCTCTTCCCTCCACCCAACCCCTCCTGTTGTGAGAGTTCACTCCACGACGGTCTGGTGGAGAGCATCATGGCCTCATTTACAGTAAAAGATAAACAAAGAAAACCTTTATTCAGTTAATGCATACGTGTCACTTAAAGCATATCGTTTCTTTACTCTCTATGTCTTCCAGTCCTTCGAAGAAATACGGGTAATATCACTTGTGTTTACTTCTTAGTTTAGTCAAATATATTACATGTTCACACACATATATATATATATATATATATATATATATATATATATATATATATATATATATATATATATATATATATATGTATATATTCTTTCGTTACACGTCAGAACTGCGCACCGATATTTCCTGGATCCGTCACTGTGAAGCCTAGCTGTCAACTGATAATATCCTCCACAACGCCATAACAGTACAATGCTTTCAGATCTGACCCGTCACTATACGCAAGTGATGCCTCAAACACTCTCACCTCCTCCATGTCAGCTTTGTTGTCATCACTTTACCTCATTAAGCAACCACGAGAGTTCTACCATCTCCCATCTTTGCACCTGTCCTCCTCTTTCTTGTCCCTATCCTCACGCTAAAGAAATCATAGATTTTTCCCTACACGCCCACGATCTTCCAACCCTTTTTCCTTTTTTATAAATCGGGTTTTCTACCTCCTCAAAAACATATCTAGGTCATGTCTTCCCTTCCTACTTTCCTCTTAAGGCTTTGCCGGATAGAGCATTTCTGTTCATGCTTGAAGCCTTCATGTTTTGGTCTGTAGCTACGGTGTCCTTGCACCTTATGAAGAACTGCTCACTGCTTAACATCTCAAAGAGGTTTAGAGTAGTAAAGCTTGTGATCAGGTCACCCACCACTCTTCCTTCTTTAAGGCTGGATTAAACTTAAGGCCTTTAATCTCTCCCTAAAATTCAGCTTCATCAAGTTTGGCATCACCTTTGTTGCCCTTCTCCAGACCTTCTTTGATAATTCTTTGTGCTTCTGTAAGTGCAGGAACAAAACACAAGAAACTCCTAGTCTGATGTAGGATGTGACCAGCTTCCTGAATACATCCTTATCTATAAACTCGAATGCTATTCTGTCTCCTTCTGTGGAACTCTAGCAAAAGGCTGGGGACAATGTTCACAGCCAAGTCTCTCACAAACTGATTCCTACAATTTATCTCCAGCTCAGTAATCTACATATCGAGGTACTATCTCCCTGTCTTATCCTCATTACCTCATAATTATTGAGGTGAACTTCATCATCTATATCCTAGAACAACTTTGGAGTTTGTCTAGGTTTCCTTGTAAGCTGATGCAATCGTCTTAATTTTTCACTTCCCCCCATGATCCTGGCATCATCTGCAAATATGTTTGCCCTCCTGCTGTAAATATGGTACCTATGGCTATAGGTACCATATTTACAGCAGGGGGGCACACGCGAGTCTCTGACGCTGTGGCTGATGCAAACCTTTCCTTCCTGCGGGGCATATAGTGAAGGTTACAGAATATATGCTACCAATACTCTGAGGCTGTGGCTGCTTTCCTTCCTGCGGGGCACACGGTGAAGGCTACAGGCCATATACTACCAATTAGGGAAATTCAGGATACCGGTAAAGCTACGTCCACAGTAACAAGGAAGCCGACGGCACACTCTTACCTCTTCCGTATTTTAAAGCCCGTTGAACCCTGGCCACATCGAGAGTCCACGTAGAGGAAAATGCGCTACGGGGGTGGCGTTGGGAACAAGTCTGGGACACTAATGGTCAGATGTATGACATGGGAATGCACAAGTCGTCCTCACTAGACCAAGAAGCCACACGGTCGTGCCCACGACGTGACGACTTTTGGATGTGAGGGCCCGGCCTGCCTTTGACCTGATCCTCAGGGATCAGGTCAAAGGTAACCATCATATACCCAAGGGTCGTACAGCTGAGCTTCAGGGTTGAAACGAACGTGTTTTGGTTTCTCTCTGACGATGGCGTTCTCGATAACACGTTGTGAGACAATCGTACAATGACTATTGTCTGGCAACTGCGACCCCTGACACTCCAATCCGCTGCGTGTGAATAAGTTTTCTGTTATATCACGAGTTTTGTGGCATGACAGAGCTCACGATGGTGATGTTGCTGATCATACTAAAGAGTGAAGTCGAATGTATATACTGAACTACAGCAAACAAAGCATGCAACTCGGAAGGTACTCAGTCCATCTTATATATATATATATATATATATATATATATATATATATATATATATATATATATATATATATATACATATATCACGTCATCTGAAAAATGGGGTAAAGGATGACCACCTTCCCCTGCAGTGTTAGACCTCCTCACAGAACCACACAACAACAACAACACCAGCGTGTTCACTGAAGGAAAGACGTCTGTCGTCTGCACTCACTCAGTGGCCCCGACGTCAACCTCATTCCCGTGGTCCCTGCGCCTGAAGCCAGTTGGCAGTGGATTCCAACGCGGAAAAAGACATTTCAGCCATTCAGAACGACAGATGATGATACGTTGGCTCATTTCAAACACAGGTCGAGTTATTATAGGTTTGTACTCCCGGTTATTTTGAGTTGACTGCCCGCCTGGGGTGATCAGACGTGGAGAACAGTTGTTAATCACAAGAGTCGGTCGAGAGGACGTAAAACAGACAGAGGCCATGGCACCACGAAGACCATCCCAGAGGCCAAGAGCACCAAGCCCCCGGCTAGTGTCCCCCTTCCCTCTTAGAGTTCTTCCTCGGTGAACTTGATGAACATTCAGGTTCATGATCATGACACATTGTGATTATGTCCTTACATATCACGAGGGGGATATTGTATTAATGGCTTGCTAATGACACAATCAACACCCATCCAACCATGATCTCAAAAAAAAAAAAAAAAATATATATATATATATATATATATATATATATATATATATATATATATATATATATGACATCTATCTACCCCCCCTTTTTTTTACATTTTCTGCCACACATCCTATGTTCAATTACTGATGAAACGGGGGAAAAAAAAATTTCATATTAACATCAAAGCCAAAATGTGTTTTGGGTCCACTATTGCAGGGGGCCTGAGCGTCATATTGCTCTACGAAACATTATCATTCGCCAGGTTCCAATGACGTACCACATTACCATGCTGTGTGCCTTTGCGTCCCGGTACACAGTGTGTGTGCAGCACCAAATGATGATTTCCCAGGCCCTATGGGGGTGGGTGGGTATCACTGAGCAGCCACAGCAGTCAAACATACATAGAGGGAGACTTATAATGGCCTAAAAGAGACGAGATGAATGGGGGTTTAATAAACTGCAAAATGAAGAGGAAATAAAACCTAAGGGGGGAAAAAAATCAAGGGGGTAAGCACGTGTACTTCACGAATCATAGATTTCAACGCGTTGGCGAAGTAAAAGTAAAAAATTCCACCTCTTTCTTTTTTATTCTTGGCAATGAAAACATGGGGCGTGAGTCAGTCAGATACACAAGGGTAAGTGTGTCATCTGAAGGCCATTATACGCATGGATGAGACGCTATTGACCCCCGCGGAGATCCTACAGAACCGAGTGAAAGACTTACGATAGAGAAATCTTAAATCAAGTGAGACATTTGTGTTCGACGCATTAATAAGTGCCGGGACACGGGGGAGAGCCTGTTACCCTTGTGACAGAATAATTCCCTAAAACAGTTACGATCATCTTGACACAAATCATCTCAGAGGGAGAGATCATCTTTGAAAATCCCAGGTACCACGTCCTTCAGAAATTCATCTCCCAGGGATAATGATCTAGGGGGGGATATTAATCACAAAGGGAAATGACTTACGGGGAAAAAATCACCCCCCACGGTAATATAATCTACGGAGAATCGCCTCCCATGTGACATCTAGGGAACGCTACCTCCCACGTGACATCTAGGGAACGCTACCTCCCATGTGAAATATTTCAGGGGAATATTGCCCCCCAGGTAAAATAATTAAAGGAAAATTACCTCCTCAGGACAAATAATCAAGAGGTCATTACGTCTCCCACATGATATGACCAAGGGCATATTACCTCCCCCCCCCCCTCACCTAAAATGATGCAGGGAATATTCCAACCTCCCGGTGGAACTGATCTAGGCAACATTTACCTCCTAGGTAAGACGATCGGAGGTTAAATTACCTCCCAGGCCGAAATGATCAACGGGAAATTACCCTCCCAGGTGAAGCGATCTCCAATACTTCGACTCCGCCAAAGCCGGGGGGGTAAACTTGGCTGGAGGCCTTTACCATAGGAAGAAGAATCGAGATCCGATACATGAATGTTTCAATACGCTCTCTCTCTCTCTCTCTCTCTCTCTCTCTCTCTCTCTCTCTCTCTCTCTCTCTCTCTCTCTCTCCTTAACCCCCTTGCGATCTGATCCGTGGCATCCCATATCCACATCTCTCTCCATGTAAACTCGTCCCGTACATCTATTTTCTCCGAAGTGGTGCGAAGTGGGCGACAGTAAGCTGAGGGGGTTAGGAAGCGGGCAACCTGAGGTATGTGATGGGGAGGTTAGAATACGGAGGCTGCCCTGCGGTGGAGGCAAACAAATGAGAGAGAGAGAGAGAGAGAGAGAGAGAGAGAGAGAGAGAGAGAGAGAGAGAGAGAGAGAGGAGAGAGACTCGCCAACATGTACTCTCTGCCCTATATTTTCCACCATCTATTTCCTACCAGTCGCAAAACTCACTACCTACCCCACCTCACCCCCATCTCTTCTCACCTCCGTCTCCCTTATCTCTCATCTCCCTCCTCCTTTTCATCACCTTGTTCATCCTCCCTTCTCTGCTTCCCTCAATCTCTCTCCCTCCTCTTCCTCTTCCTTTCCCTCATACAACCCTCCGTGTCCTCACCCTTCTTTCCTCTTACCACTATCTCTCTCCCTCCATCCTCACCATTGCTCCCTCCCTCATTTATTCTTCCTCCCTGGCATTTCGTTCTTATCCTCCCTCCTTCCGCGCCCGCCTCTCCTCTCCCTCCTGCTCCCTACCATCCCCAACACCACTACCACCAGTGGCGCCTCTCCTCTCCCTTCTGCTCCCTGCCACCGTAAAACCACCACCACCAGTGGCACCTCTCCTCTCCCTTCTGCTCCCTCCCACCCAAACACCACCACCATCAGTGTGTGTGTGTGTGTGTGTGTGTGTGTGTGAGCCACGATCGGCAACCCTTAATGCCCGCCTCACCTGTCATTCCCCTCCAGCTACGAGAGAAAAAAAAAATTCATCCTTACCTGTGGGGAAGAGAAAAAGAAAAATCTAGAAGAAACTGAAGTACCAGCCATAATATTTCCGGTGAATGGTGGGAGGAGAGTGGAGGGCAGCAGCCTCAATTCTTGGGTGAAAGGCCCGACCCACCTCAAGTGTCCGCCAAAATGTAAGAAAGACGCCTCTATGGTATCCAGAGCCGCACCATCCTCTTTTTTTTTTTTCTATATCCCTCTCACCCACAACACAAACATGGGCATGATCGTGTAGATATAAGCAACCGTGTTGATCCTAGAGAGAGAAAAAGTATCAGGATCCTCCTCTGAACCCTCTGGCGACAAACGCGGGAACTACTCCAATCCCAAGGTGGTGATGTTGGTGGTGGTGGTCCGAAACCTGTGTGTACGTACGTGTGTGTGTGTGTGTGTGTGTGTCTGTGTGTCTGTGTGTGTGTTGGAGAAGGGAGAGTAAATTACATGGATTTCACCCTCAGTTTCCCAGAAATCGACTGCGCTACTAAAGCGAGTTTTGTACCAAAATTCGAGAATGCTCTCCGCTGAGTCTGGCCGACGCCAACATGGAAGCGTCCCTTTCGCGACGTGAACTCCCGCCTGGAACACACACACACACACACACACACACACACACACACACACACACACGAGGAGGAGCAGTCTGCGCTGCAGCATGTCACACAGGACAAAAGGCAGCGGCCACGAGGGGATAACACTCACGTCAACTTTACTTCCATTCCGTTCCCCTTGCCTTTCCCTTCCCCCTTCAGAGAACCACTCACCCTCTCTCTCTCTCTCTCGGCCAAAGTATTTCCCTGCGTTTTGTTGTAATTTCGCCAGCCACAGCAACAGCTGAACTCCATCACAGGGCAGAACTTTGGTCCGTCCAACTTTGTGTACGGGGGGCGTAAAATTCCTCAATACGCGACACTGGCGGAGTTATGCACGATCGTTCCAAAAGCCAAACAAGGCCATGGATTCTTCTTCGTCCTCCTCCTCCTCCCGCGTGGGCAGAGCCAACTTGTGCCCGCTTCAGAGTCACTTTTAGAACTTTGACTTCTACGTGGCATTATGAGCTTCTGGCAGTACACAGGTCTTAATTCCATTTAAGTACAATGGAAACTTACAACTTTATGTAGAATTATAAGTGATGATCTACCGTACGTGACCCCGCGTAGCAGTTTGTGATTCCTGTAAAGTATGTATACTTTATAAATCAGGAAAACAAAGTCATGTTTATTTTCTAACGAGCTTCAGGACTCCAGTACGTAAACCCTCAGTCCATCGACCTTTAGCAAACTACTTCAAAAGTAGTCACTTGTTAAAGACCACGACGATGAAGACAGGTGAAGAAATAGCTCTCGTTCCATTTTCAATCACGCGACAGAAGTCGGAGGAGCGGGAAAATCACACGCGAGCAATTTGAACGAAGAAAATCATCTTTTTCTGTTTCCACGTGACATGGGATGACAGACGTAACCCCCCCCCCTCCGTACATGAAAGCAGTGAACATTGCCGGCAGTGAGGTAGGGCTTCACAACTACTACCTCGGCTCTCGGGAGGAACGCGTCCAACGAGAAGACATGAGAGCAATACATCATGTCCTGAGCCACGGTAACTTGTGGCCAGCCACCAATGTCAACACCAGGGAGGGCTGGCCGGTGTACGCTCCTCCTCCTCCTCCTCCTCCCTCTTCCCTGTGTGTGGCCACATTAATGCTGACCCCTGCCCTCGCGGTCTGAACTTCACAGGAAAACGAAACAAAAAAATGAGCGAGACAAGTAAACTAACACAGAGAGAGGGAGAGAGAGAGGGAGAGAGAGAGAGAGAGAGAGAGAGAGAGAGAGAGAGAGAGAGAGAGAGAGAGAGAGAGAGAGAGAGAGAGAGAAGGGGGAGAGAACAGGGGGGCCTCGGAACATGACTTGCTCTGTGTGTCAATAGTGTATTACGAGAAAAAAAAAAAGGCCACTGTTATCATATAATACATACCAGACTCAGGGACTGGAGCTGGAGGACAGTGTGTTAAGCGTACCTACCCTTGCGAGGAAATGCTTCCAGGGGAAACACAAATGCTTCCAGGAAAAAAGGAAAACACCTCAGGAAGATACGGCTCTCCCTACCGTCCACTACCCCTCCCATAACCTCCTCCCTCACCACCACCACATCGCCAACCACCCTCATACTACCACCCCTCCTTACAACCCCCTCCAACCCTCCTCCACCACACGCTACCGTTCCAATGACCACTGGCTACCAACCTCCAGAGTCCGGTCCCCATGTCGTTGCCGGAGCGCCAGCCAAGTCCTGCAGCAGCGTCAGTGCTTGCTGCTGCCTCCCTGCCTGACACGTTCTATCAACTCAGTATTGTCAGTCTAATTAACACAGTCCAGTCTGGAATTACTCGCCTGGCTCATTGTATTGTGAAACTAGTCCCCCTGATTATTACAGCTCTAGGACTGATTCACCTTACTGATTTTACTATCATTATTATTATCATTATTATTATTATCATTATTATTATTATTATTATATTATTATTATAATTATTATCATTATTATAGAGCACCAGGTCCACTTTTATGAGGCTCCTGAACTCTTACCAGGAGCAGGGAAATGATATATATATATATATATATATATATATATATATATATATATATATATATATATATATATATATATCAGATGTCGCCACCTGTTTCACGTCTCGATAGTAAAATAGCTACATCTACTACAGGTAACGCGCGTCTCTCTCTCTCTCTCTCTCTCTCTCTCTCTCTCTCTCTCTCTCTCTCTCTCTCTCTCTCTCTCTCTCTCATTCCATTCTAGACATATGTAACTTTCCTTCTCTTCCAGACTGTCTTTCACTCCATCAGCCCTTCGTATATTTTCTTGTCAAAGGCAGCAAAGAGAATTTCTTTCTGCAGAGCCGTGAGAAGCATACGGCAGAGTGGTATGCACCTTACTGTATCTTTAAGGAGTGTGCCTCAGAGTCTGCGTCTATGATTCTCGTCCATATCGCCTCTTTCTTAAGACTAGCACTTTTCCTCCCACTCGGACACATGCAATGGTTCAGTCCTTCCCGAAGAATGAGGAAAAAAACTGTCATGTGCCTCCTTCTAACTACAATCCTATTCAATTTGTCATTTTACCATCTTTAATATCTCTGAATCTCCTTTCAAACCTCATTTTCGTATAGACCTTAAACCTCCTAGGTTTTCCCTGATCGGCAGCATAGTCTTCGCTATATCTTGAGTCATGTCTAAGTCTTATCTCTTGCCACAGTCTTCAGTCTTACTTCATACTATGGTCTTCAATATTTCTAAAAAGCTTCTCATAGTGTGTGGCATAACCTTCATATCCCCCCCTACACCCCTTCATTCTTTAAGAAACATTCTCTGGTCTATATTCCATATAATCCTCTGCTGCACTGGTTGAAAGAACGACCCCCTCCTTACGTCCTTACTAATTAGTGCGTTCCTAAAACGCACGTTCTTATACCACACCCTCGCACCCTCTTCTTTCTTCCCTCCTCACCTGACTGTGGTCTCTCATGTTAATGACTCAACTCTGCAGTCCAACTCTCTCCCCTTCCGATATCTACCTTCCTCATATACACGTTCTCTCTCTCTCTCTCTCTCTCTCTCTCTCTCTCTCTCTCTCTCTCTCTCTCTCTCTCTCTCTCTCTCTCAGACAGAGCAGCAATATCGGTGTTTAGAAAGGGGTATGGCCAAGGAAGAGGTACCGTGACCAAAACAGACGTTTGTGTACGACAGTGTGGTCAGATGAACCAAATTCGGGAACACCAACTTGTGTAGCCCCGGCGCAAAAAAATAATGGGGCCAAACAAATCCATTATTGGCCAAAGCGGTCGTTCTGGTCTGGAATACGAGTGGGGCCGTTGATGATAATTGGCTCAAGGCCAACGAGTATGGAGAACAGGAGGGCTTCAACCCCCTCTCTCCTCCCCCTCCACTCGACCACCACCACCACTACGTACATCTAGTGTCTCAACCCTTCCCTGACGTGCTATCCTTGAAGTCTCGAAACGCTGAGGACCTT
Organism: Panulirus ornatus; assembly: GCF_036320965.1. Taxonomy (NCBI): domain Eukaryota; kingdom Metazoa; phylum Arthropoda; class Malacostraca; order Decapoda; family Palinuridae; genus Panulirus; species Panulirus ornatus. The sequence goes on from NC_092261.1 coordinate 8,407,411, forward strand.
CAGCTCAAGGGTGAGAGGAAGGTTACATGGCTCACAGAGTCGCAAGAAAGCTAACACAACAACAACAACAACAACAACAACAACAACAACAACAAAGTCTGTTGAGGTGGGAGAGCAGCGCGTAAGAAGACAAGAAAAATATATTGTAGCTAGGCTACACATCTCAAACCCAGTGACGTCAAGGGAGAGACATTCAAGGTCAGGGATTCTTCACGGCGTCTGAGGGGGGTTGGGGGGAGACAAGAGAGAGAGAGAGAGAGAGAGAGAGAGAGAGAGAGAGAGAGAGAGAGAGAGAGAGAGAGAGAGAGAGAGAGCAACGCGCGGAAAATGTCACTTTTTTGTTCACTGTTGTCCGCGAGTAAACAAAAATAACTAAGTGTCTGCTCCATCTGGACAACACAGCGTCTAGCACCTTTATACCCCACGGTGTGTCATTATGACATCTTGGTTCAGTGGATCACTTGAAGAGGAAAAAAAGAATAATAATCGTGTCTCTCAAGCTTCTAATGAGTGTCATTAACAAATTGTGTTCATCCTCTGGACGCCTCTATCAGTCATACTACGTAACGGGCCTGCTGGCATACCGAGTTTCACAGCGTGCCTCACACAGAGGTCGACTCATACTGCTCAACTCACATCCACCGTCTCGTCTTTCGAGGCTTCTGATGAGCGATTCATTCCGATGAATTATTAGCGAGTCTTGACGAGCTAATGACTAAACCACTCTGATCGTTCGGCCGGCCGTCAAATATGAATAAAGCGATAAATAACGAAATTAATGAATAAACCATTGAAGCAAGATAACAAATAAAAGTCGCTGCAGGTTCTGCCTAAGTATGGTAGAGTAGTTTCGAGCAGTAGTGCGCATCTATTGGTGGCTCAATGTCCAGGGGTTCGTTTTCACAGGAGTAAGTGAACCATGTACTGATACAGGGCAGCGAGATCTTCGCGCGCCGCTCGGGAGGCTTGAACCCGCCACACATCGACTCAAAAACATCCGCTCCACCACAGAGAGCAACGCCACCTATAAGTTCTGCCGCTAATGCACAAGTTTGAAGAAAGCTGCTAAAGGATTACCTCATAAGAGTATTTCTTTTTTTCTTTTTCTCTTTTGAAGACGAGACTTGTGTGATAAGTCCAAGAGAGAGGCTACAGGATTACGTGTCATATTCCAGACCTGGGCTTATCTGCACCAAACTCTTTAAAACATGCAGTTAAATAGGCATCACTCAATTGAGTTCCTAACGACGTATAATTCCTTGTTTAAACTGTTGGGAAAATTAAAGACGGCAGTCTAAAATGTAAGCAGTTTTAGGCAATACAGTTTTTCTTCTCACATGAATAAAACATACATAAAAAAAATCATACTCTTTAATGTATGATTTTATGGGTTCTTAATTAGCATTCCCCTACAGGATTGAAAGCTATAAATTCATCCACATATAACAAAAAATATACATTTTATGGAATCATTCCTTTATACACGCGTCATATGCAAATAAAAACCTGAGTCAAACATGACAAAGAAAAAGAATGAGAGCAATACTGTTTTACATCTGAGCGTTTTGAAGTAAACTAAAATAAAACTTTTTTTTTGGGGGGGAGGCCACTCACGTCGGCTCTAGACACATGCACGAGAGGACTGGGGGAACCTTCTACTGAGCGGCAGCACACGATACATGCCCAAGATCTGGGAGAGTCAAGAGCTAATGGCTGGAGGAACTACGACTGTACGAGGAGAGTCACGGAGAGTGTGGGTACCGCCAAACAGACGGACGGACCAGACGCGTGGTCGACGAACACCCTGACGACGGATATGCTCGGAACACACGGATGGCGTCGTCGACGGACGGACGGACGCATGTGGTAACGACGGATAGACGCAGGTGCTAACGGACATGATGACGACGCCCGGGGACCGGGGACCTTAGCGACACAGCCACGTCATTCCCCGACAGCGAGGGGAGGGAAACAATGAGATCTACTTGAGCAACGTCTGAAGACGAGTGGGTGATGACCTGAGGGCCAACGGCCAAAGTTGAGGGCATTCTGAGATGAAGAGCGACGGAGACGAGAGTTAGTGCCGGCACACTTGGCTGGACGGGTTACACCGGACGTAAAGCACGGCGTTAAGAAGTTTTCGGGAGGAGGTATGAGAGCTGCCCAGACATCCAAGGGACGATGATGTCTCTCCCATCATGATGTCATCTACATGTGTTACCTCGGTCCACGCATGCGCAGGTAACTGTTGACGACCACTGGGGGTTTTACTGAATATACCTATTTCTGTCTCCTGAACGGACGCCTTGAGTGCTCAAACAGCTGCATATATAGTGGACATGTGTACCATCCGTGAAATACAAGTGTCGTGTGAATATCTGTGAGTCATTACTCCACATCTGTACATCTTAAAGGAAATGTGCATGTGTTTAATGAAGCATCAGCATCTCCCTGGGAATATATGTGCATTCTCTACTCTGCCCCCTTCAGGTTTTCAAGGATATCTGTAATGACATTACTCACACAATTGTACCTCGTCTTAAACATCTGTTCATGTTCTGTACCGTAAACCTGGGCGCGTCACAAACTAAAATTCATGTTTTTTATTGTTTAATTCTTCACCACCTTCGTTGTTGCATCTCCATCTTCTCAGTATTTGTTCTGCCTTTTTTCTAAATACCTACATTTCACCTCAAATACCTGTACTGCCTTTAAGCATATGCGTCTCGTTTTGAATATCAATATTACCCTTTCTTAAACATCCGAGTCTCATTCTAAGTAAATGTACTACTATATCTCAAATACGTTGTTCTCATCGTAAACATCTGCGTTGCTATTTCTTAAAACTCTGTATCTCACACTGGAAACTGTATAGCCTTAAATATTCACGCGTCTTCTTGAACATCAACACTGCCTTTTCTCCCACGTGTTTGCGTCACGTCTTGAGCATGTGTGTACCGCTGGCATGACACGACAATCCTTCCGTAAACACTCGCCATGCTTTTTACATCTGCGTCTTTTCATGGCCATTTGCGCGGCGCCTCCTCCTCCTCCTCCTCTGCCCCTGGAGGTGAACCCACAGCAATTATGTACATATGTCAGCTGAGCCAACCCCCCCTGTAAATATGCCACTAGCACTCCCAGTGTTGGCTCGCCCGCACCTACTCATGTTTACCTTAACACTTTACCTCTTCACAGGTCTGGTCTGGCTTCTCAAAGTAATCTGTTTCCCCCCCACCCTTCATCTATACATCGAACCACACGATATACACTCTAATTTCTCTACTGATCTACTTATCTATCTAATCAACTAGCCGATTTATTAAAGATATTCAATTATCATTTTCTTGCATCGTCCTTGCTCAACTCCCAAGCCTGCTTGCTGCACGCACACTTCCCAGCACCCTGATCCAAAATGATCACTGGATCACATGTCTTCATCGGGCTCGTATCCTTGTACTGTGTGGTGACGTTCTCCAAGGGTGTGTGTGTGTGTGTGTGTGTGTGTGTGTGTGTGTGTGTGTGTGTGTGTGTGTGTGTGTGTCTGCAGACGACACCTCCTCCACCCAGCCTCAAGAACGACGGTACAACCTTTTATTACGAAGGTATGACCCTTATTAGACAAGACGGTACGCACTGGATTGCGTGACCTCAGGTCAAGTCAGGTCAGGTTGCACCATCGTACTCGGGCTGGGTGGAGGAGGAGGTGTCGTCTGCATACCTCGCTCCCGTCCCTGCCTAGTGAGTTGGAACAGTGCCTACACCCACCCTACACCCCCCCACCCCCCGTGTCCCTGGGGGGGGGGGGGGGGAGGTGGCACTGATGACATAAACATCCTGGCCCTCCCTTATTTACCAGCCGGGTGCCACCTATGGCACCTGTGTATACACAGACGGTGGGTTACCCTCCCCAGCGGCGTGAGACTCAAAAAACCCCGTTTCTGCTGCCAGCATTCAAGCGTGTTGAGCGGGGGAACACGTTGGTCTCCGAGGTTTGCTAACATAGGTTTTACCGTAAAGTTAAATGAGACGGGGTTGGGGGGGTCAGTCCCGTATGGGTTCGAATCCCGGGCGCGGCAGTGGGCGCTTTACAGTCAATCCCAGCTATTCATCCTCCCTTTGGGGTTCGTCGATGACTGGGTACCTGGCTTAAGCTCTGTCTGTGTGTGTGTGTGTATGTGTGTGTGTGTGTGTGTGTGTGTGTGTGTGTGTGTGTACATATATAGGAATAATGATATGGCACGGGTAAATAAGGTATAAAAAAATGGTGTAACATGAGTGTAAAACTCTATTCCCGTAACACACATACAGTATGTACACACACACACACACACACACACACACACACACACTCACACAAACACCAAAAAAAAAATTCGTGAACCCTACGTATCTTCGTCAAGATTAATTCCCATAAAAAAAATGTATTCTGGACGATTTTCATAAAATACAGGAACACAAATCAAAATCATTACTTTGGCTATATTCTTGACCATCACATTTTGAACCCAAGATCAAATTCATTCATTTTACTACGTTTCTGACGATCAATTTTGAGCCCAAGGTCACAATGATTATTTTCACTGCATTTTTGACATTCATTTAACAGCCAATACAGTTTCTAACACATAGCCGCATCAATCTTCAGCCTCTAATCATCAACTCTTTCATTCTTTCCTCGAACGGAAACAGGTCGACTCTGAATCCAGGAAAAATATATATATATATATACATATGCGCCAACAGCACGAGACAAACAGCTTAAACCTCTATACAAAAAAAATGTATAACAGTCTATCATGAAATGTAACGAGGCAATTAAAATATCCAGTTCAAGGATCCCCCTTTTCCAGCATGACTTTTCCAGTCTTTGATATGAAAACCTCTCTCTCTTCCATCACGTTTTTGGGGAGGGCCTCTTTTTTTTTTTTTTTTGAAGATGAAGAGCTGTTCTTTTAACGAGTTGCCACGGTGTCCGATATTAAAGAAAATGGAATAACGGCACGGTCCACGATGAGAGAGAAAACGGACAATGTATTTACGAGGGAGAAAAAACTCAGTGAAGGGTTCAAGACACCACGATGAAAGGAACATGTAATACACGTACATGAAGTCATGACTAAGGTGTACGCTTGAGAGAACACTCTCCAATCCCTCTTGCGTATCAGCGGAGGGAGGAGACGAAGCCTTGGTCGTTCACTGCCTCGACTAAAAGGATTCAGTGGGTCGAACTATTGGTTCAGAGACTCATATCACGGGTTCACTGGTTCGCACTACTAATTGACTGTCGCACTGAGGGGAAAAAACATATGGCCCTCCAGAATAAATGGTAAATGAAATCTGGCCCTAATAAAGGTAATGTGAAGTAAAAAAAAAAAAAAAGAAATGGATAGAACAGACGAAAATGAAACCATCATGAATCAGACCAAATAAGGAACCTTGGAAGGCTGTGCGATGCTTTTTTTGGACATATATATATATATATATATATATATATATACCTCGCTAACGCGGGAGACAGCGATAAAGTATGATGAATAAATAAATGAATATATATATATATATATATATATATATATATATATATATATATAACATTTTCGATGTATCTTTTACCTAAATTAGAAAATGCATCAACAGCTTTTGTCTCTTGACCTGAGGAAATACGATCCACTGAGCTTTGACAGAAAATATTCAAATGAATGCGACGGAGCCAGAGTTAAGTTAAATAAATAACCAGAGGAGGAGGAGGTAAGTCCTCGATATACCCACATCAAAGGAAAGGAGGTAAACGAAAGATATGATAAAGGAAAGGAGGTAAACGAAAGATATGATAAAGGAAAGGAGGTAAACGAAAGATGTGATGAAGAAAACGAGGAAAACGAAAGATCATGATAAAGGAAAGGAGTTAAACGAGAGAAATAATAACCAAGGGCACGGTGATGTGTTACGGTGGAGACCAGCTCCTCAAAACCCTAAGAAGTAACGGTGCGCATCATGTTATGGATGAATGAGTCTCAGGAATGATGATGGATGGAGACTTCTTCACTCACCAGAGGACTGGCTATGTGAAACAACTTAAAACAGAAAGGAGGTAAATGACAGATCATATCAGGGTGTCAATTCTCCCCACGAGCACACGCAATCATACACTCAGAAGCACTCCACACGTAATCATACATTCACAAGCCCTCCACACGTAATCATGAACTCACAAGCACTCCACACGTAATCATACACTCACAAGCACTCCACACGTAATCATACGCTCACAAGTACTCCACACGTAATCATACACTCACAAGCCCTCCACAGCTACCCAGAGAAAACACAAATATACACAGTAAATGAGTCAAGTGCTTTGTAGCATCACGCAGATGAACGTCAATGCCACACACAGGCCGCCAATCCAAGACCCTATCAACCACAGATGGCAAGTCTCAACTTGAACTTGGATTCTGTGGAAGTTGAGTAGTAAAGGAAAGCATTGTGTACACGCTGGTCACACACGGCATGATCTCGGAGACGGTGTGGGGTAACCCTCCGGCTGTGCAATATTCCATCCTAGAGAAAGACACCTGATTCAACTTTCAACACCCTTCTTACCCCCCTCCCAATCCTCGCTCCAGTCAAAGCCACGCCAACATTTTCCAGCATCTGGGTATAAATTATTCCATACCGGTGGGAGGTACACCTTCCTCCGCTGCAGGTTTGAAAAAAAAAAAAAAAGGTAACATGAATATAAATAACAGAAACCCGACCCAGACTTCACCTCTGAAGGCTCTTTGTATGAAACTCCCAAGGCAATAGTTTCGTCCCATCTTAGGAATAAACAAAAGGAGATCACAGAACTAGTGTGTGTGTGTGTGTGTGTGTGTGTGTGTGTGTGTGTGTGTGTGTGTGTGTGTGTGTGTGTCAAATTCATTCATCAAAAATAGTAATAGACACTGTGAACAAAATACTAAAAGCTAATCTCCTACTGTACGGCAAGCCATGTTGATAAATAAGACAAGACACTGAGGCCCTTACTAGTGTGGTAAGCTGCGTGACCTCGTCTACTCCGCCCGGGTCACTGTGGCAAACACAGGTACACCTATGTACATGCTTTAACACAGGGGCTCCGTCTGCGGCCCAGACCAAAGGCTGGAGATGCTCGATAGAGGCCACAGTCCTCGCTGTTTTTGTATAAACAATCCGATCAGTGAGTGTCCACGTCAGCGTTCTTTTTTTTTTTAATTGAAATAACATTTAAATGCCCATCTGGCTAATACAGTAAAGGACACAAGTGAGTTTACAGCTTATACAGATGTTGCAGATAAGTGAAGAACGACGAGTGACGAGAAACGAGAGAAGTGAATGAGGAATGACTAATCCATATGATCAAAAAAACTATAACAAGATGAGACATGAAATAATTCCAATATAGGATTAACTGGAGAAGAAAAAAAAAACAGACAAGAGAAAGAGAGATGACCATCTTCCCCACACAGCTGAGCACCCCCTTCCCCCCACCACCCCACTCGTAAAGGGGAGGGAAAAAATCCCATTTCCATCTCCGTCAATCTCGATCATCCATCACTCAACTTCCGGCGGATAATTGATCGCGTTAGATTGATGAAGTGGTGGCGAGACATCCATATAGCCCCCTCCCCCCCACCCCCACAACCCCCGTACCCATCGCCCCGTAACCCCCTCCTATATCCTCTCCCAACTCATGCTCAATCCTCCCTCACCCATACCTCCCTCATCTCAGCCAACTCTCTCTCTCTCTCTCTCTCTCTCTCTCTCTCTCTCTCTCTCTCTCTCTCTCTCTCTCTCTCTCTCTCTCTCTCTTCCTCCCTATGGGACAGAGTCTCTGCCATGGCATGGAGATGGGTCGGGAGCAGCTCGCATGGGATGCGTGACAAGACAGATGGAATGGTGCTCCTTCTACTTACCTCTACATTCCACCCTCCCCAGTGTCCACTCCTCTCCCTCCCCTGCCCGAAGCCCATTCCCTCTATCCGGCACCCCTTCCTTCCCCAACCCCCCCCCCCGGTACTAAATCTCCCCGTTCCTCCTTCCCTCCCCTCCCCAAGCTTGCTCCCTGCCACAAGTAGCGCTCTCACCAACAGTCCTTTTAGCCAGCTCTCTCTCTCTCTCTCTCTCTCTCTCTCTCTCTCTCTCTCTCTCTCTCTCTCTCTCTCTCTCTCTCTCCCCAGGGAGAGTACACGGGGGGGGGGGGGAGAGTCTCTGGGAGAACCGGCAAAGATTGTCTCCCCCCCAAGACAGAGTGGGAGGGGCAAGGGGAGAAGGTGGAGGACCGCAAAAAAAAGGGGGGGGGGAGCTATGGGAAGACTAGAAAGGGGGTACTCCATCCTACCCCCTTTGGATACGACATCTCACCCCTTGGGACACGACGGCAGGACGACCAAGCATCGCCACACGACCCTTGAAAACGACGGCACGACCCTTGTGTTGAGTACGGCGATGGTCAAAGATCAAGCCGTCAAACCCACCAGTCAACACGAGACATCTGCGAGGACGAATCACAGTGAGAGTCAGCGAGGTCAAATAACGGAGGACACGGAAGAAAAATGAGGACTTGAATAGGATGACACGGTAGGAGACTCGACAAGGAGCATCACAGAACAGGATTCACATGGAGGAAGAACAAGAAGAATCAGAAACATGAACTGGCAAGGGGAATCGCGGATACGAATCAGCAAGGAGAACAGGCAAGGAAAAAAAATCAAGCAAGGAGATTCAGTGGAGAGAATCACCAGGAAAATTACGAAGAATCGACGAGGAGAATAAGTGAAAAGAATCACCAGAATCAATGAGGAGAATCATAAAAGGAGAATCAGGAGAATCAGAAGACGGACCCAAGTCTCTAAGTAGAGTCAGCCGGGAGACCCGACGCCAACACAGCTGACTCAAATATTTGGGAACATGAGATGAATCTCCAACATTTCTCGATGCTCCCTCCACCACCTTCCTCCTCTTTCCTTATCATACGCCCACCCGTCCAAAATAGACGCGTGGTGTCTATTTCAGTGATGACTGTAGAGAGAAGGTTAATGAAAAAAATGACTGTCATCCACTATTAATAGAATAAGCTAAAAGAATATACGTTACAAATCCGTTCTTCCACATCAGCCAAATTGTTATTTTTTCCCCCCTTCAGTTGTACGGTGTAGGATCCGGTCAGGTTTGATGAACGGCCCAAAATGCGATCAGAACGGGAGAGAACACAGCCGGCGTCTTTTCCTGTGGCTCAGAGTGGATGGTGAAGGGAGGAAGGGGGTCTCACCATAGTGGCCCTTTTCCCTCCCTCTCCTTATCTCTTCCCCCCTCCCCCCTGAAAGGTTACATTACGGTGGGTCCTTCACCCGCCTACCCCACCCCCGAGAGGGTGATGGTAAGGTGGGGGTCGGGTCTTCCTTCTACCGTCCCACACGATCCATAACTGTATCACTCTCCTCTACACCACCTCCTTCCTCCCCCCCCTAACCTTCCTCACCCCCCACCTCTCTCTCTCTCTCTCTCTCTCTCTCTCTCTCTCTCTCTCTCTCTCTCTCTCTCTCTCTCTCTCTCTATTCCCCCCCCCCCCTCAACAATCTCCCTCTAGGCGTATAGCATCCGCCCATCTTCCTGCTTCAAGGCCAAAACCGCACCCTCACACACACACACACACACACACATACACACACCCATCATTATCCAGCGCCAGCCCGTATGGCCTCTTGTCTACATGCTCTCAAACCTAAACAAATCCATCTTCATCATCTCTTCGTCCCACAAGTATAACCATAGCCTTCAAAAGTTTGAAGAAAAAAAAAAAAAGAAACGAAACTTCCTCGCTCGACCTACACGATCCGTCTATAAAGAAACGCCTCAAAAGTTTCTCAGAATTTACGCTCTAAACGTATCCATCAAAGTTTTTTTTTTTTTTTTGGTTACAAAACTGCAGACCCAACCAGAGGTAGAGGCTATGGCAGAGATAGATCTATGGCGCGTCAGATACTGGCGTACGGAGGAGTTGCCTGGGGGGAAAAAGATAAAGAAAATGTATACCAATATATGGCGCTACTCTGCGGAGAATGAATTAAGGTTTGTGGGTATAATTCAAGGCAAAAATATTGCGATTACAGTGAAGTGCAATTCTCCTCTCTGAGTAATCTACTTAAATGAACGGAGTGATACGTCAGCCCGGTGCCTGAGAACCAAGAGCAGCATAGTGTCTCTCCAGCCAAGCTTAGCCAAACGCTTTCTCAGTCTTTGTCAACTTTGAACCATACGGGAAGGGGGGTAAAAAAAAAAAAAGGCATCATGAAACCGTTCTTTATTTTACAGTGGGAGGGACCAATAGGCAGTTTTCTCTCCCAAACCCTCACCTCACGACCAGCTAACATGCCTTCACATGCTTACCTGTCTACCTACACTCACTACCGTCTCTCTTAACTCTCACCCTCCCCTCGCCAAGCCTATCCACTTCCCCTACGCTCCTCACCTGACTATTTCCCCCTCACATGTCTGCTTCCAGTCACCTCTCTTTCTTTTATATGCCTGCTTCCCCCTCACCCACCTGCCACCCTTCACATTACCCATCTCCCCTCTACTCCGTTACTTCCTTTTCACCTCCTTTCCTTCCCCTTTTGACCCAGTTCTCCGGCAATCCCTTCCCTCCTCCCAGATGCAGTCAGGTGGTAGTCCGTCTGCACACACACACACACCCTCCCCCTGCTCTTTCTGTTGGCTCAGCAGAGATTCCCTCCGCCCGCCGTGTTAATATTGCCTGTCTGAGCTTCTTTAAGGCGGCGAGAGTGACCTACAGCGCTTCCTTCCTGCCTAAGGCGTCAATATTATCACACTCCTGGGCTTCCGGCACAAAATACAATGTATGACCACAATATCCTGTGTGAAGAAGTCCACCAAGCGTGAATCATTACTTCGAGAAGATCTACGTCGTGGTCTAGTATTCTTCCATTCGTTGTAAGCCAAGACATTAATATACACCGTTACAGAAGACGGCTCTGGGCTGAACATACACACACTGCTGGTTTTAAAAACCGACTCAGGTATGTGTGTCAGGATCCGATATTTCGTCTACGCCTTGGTTTTAGTTTAATATTTACGAGGAGAACAATCTTCAAACCACAGGACCTGATTAATCATCTGTCTTATAACATCAAGCCATCCTACAGAGCCTGTGTCAGCAAGCTTATGTGACCTGCAAAGTTAAATAACATTCACCACTTTTTCTCTCCTACACTTTTCAACACATTCTACTGTTACTTCTTTTCCTGTCTCTCACTTGGACCACTCTCGATGGCAAAAAAGACATCAATCATACCGGTTGTATGGGCCTTAGACCTATCAACTGCCAGGGGGGTCATTACGGCCACCACCAGACGAATCTTTTGAACACCTTCAGGTGTTGAGGATAACTTTTAAAACCACATACACTCATGCTGTACTACCGTGGAGGATTCTACCTCTAAGCATCATGCCATTGCCTCTCTGTAATCATCCTACATGTAAATCGCCATGAACCGTCATGCAATGAGGATGAGGTGTGATCCACAACGTCATGAAAGAGCATATATTCCCTTCCCAAGAAACAGCAAGCAAGTCACAGAAGAAAACACAAGGGCCAGAGGTCATCATTGCTGTAATGGGAGAAATCTCATATACGTTTTGCACCAGAGATGGCCAGGTGAGTCTTTACACTGACGAAGAGGTAGCCATCAAGGCATACTTGCAGCAGACACTCCACACACACACACACACACACACACACACACACACACCACCCGAAGACATGCTGTCATATCCTCTCTTCACTTTCTGACACGTAGAAAAAAATAAAAAGGAGTGAGCATATGCCCCAGCCTGGACCTATATGTCATGACTAAATCTGAAGAAAAAAAAAGTGTCTATATATACAATAAAATCAAATTAGTCACTCAACTCTGGCGCTGAGGGAAAGCTGACAAGAGAGTGAGAGAGAGAGAGAGAGAGAGAGAGAGAGAGAGAGAGAGAGAGAGAGAGAGAGAGAGAGAGAGAGAGAGAGAGAGAGAGAAGTTGAGAGGCCACGTCACGATCACCTAACTGGAGTGTTAAGACCGGGCGGGAGTGGGTCAGAGGTGCACCTTGCAACTTTAAACACAACTTGCCCTGTTATGAGCCGCCCGCTCTTGGGAGAGAGAGAGAGAGAGAGAGAGAGAGAGAGAGAGAGAGAGAGAGAGAGAGAGAGAGAGGGGGGGGGGGGGGGGGGGAACGAAACGGAACGTCTACACCAAGACAATGGGCGCTGCCTTGTTCCCTGACTGGCCAACGACCTCAATAATTGTCTACGCTTGAGAAGCGAGGCAGGTCGTCATCGCCAGCGCTGTTGAATACTCTCCCGCATATCGTCTCGAGGGCGAGTTAACGCCTCGGACCTTTCGCCTCGAGGTTGCACAAACGTGGCATTGTTATCATTATCGTCCTCGCATTATGCGGTTTACCAGAGCTGGCTGGCGTGTGTGATGTTGTTATGATTTCGGTCTCGTGTGTAACGCGTACGAATGAGGGAACGAACACCTTCTTCCTGCAACACCTGGCTCGAACAGGGAGCTAGTATGCATTTCCCTGATACCCTTTTCCTCCCCGTCCTACCCAAAGCTCTCCCCAGTCACAGACAGTGGGACACCCGCACGGCTGACCCGGCCTGAGAAGCTAATTGGTCTATTAACCCCACGCTGCCACCATTTGTACGCTCAGGAGACTGAACTGTACCTAATCATTAATGTGATAACTATATTGGCGTGGCCCAACACAAAGACCTGACTGAATTCTCAGTAAAATTATATGAATACACTGTTTCCCGCATTAGCAAGGAAGCGTCAAGAAAAGACGAAGAAAAGGGTTTCTTTCGCCCACTCCAGCTCGAGCGGTTATATGTAATGTATCGAAACCACAGCCTCCTATCCAAAACCAAACCCCGAAAACCTTTCCGCGGTTTCCCCTTGACGCTTCATATTCTCTGATTCAGTTATTCTCCTAGCATTCCGCCCATATAGCGCATTCCTTTCCTCCAATTAACTGTATCCCGTGCACGCCTTACACCCTCCTGCATCTACAAGCCCTGAGTACCCAAAAACTTTTCCTCTCCTTACCCATTCTCACCATATGCCCGAGCCATTTCTGCTCTTTCAACCACAATCTTATCATCACCCTCTCTATCTTACCCTATTTCACTCATGACCATCCAGTTCTTGTGCGATGGCGGCACAAAGAATCTTGTGAGGGAAGGTTAGACAAGGTCAAAAGGTTGATTGCTTATATTAGGGATATTCTATTACGGGTTCTGACATAAAACATTCTTGAAGTGAAATTCATTTGACTTTCTACAAGGAGAACGTCAACCATCATTGTCACCTGAAAGCGGGCACGAGAATGAGAAAGGAAGGGAACCATTTCTCTATAGGAACCATGTAATGTAATATAATATAATATAATACAGCCTCCCAGTACCTCCTCCCCACATGAAACCTTTCGCTTCAGAAATTACTTGGGTAAATTACTCTTGATAAATTACCAGGCAGCCAACACGGCAGATGAGTTATACGTTCACCACTACAGGCTCCATAATATATATATATATATATATATATATATATATATATATATATATATATATATATATATATATATATATATGAAGCAATTATTTTCTGAGAAAAAAATGTAAAAACTTCGAAAAAAAAAAACGCCAAAAACCTTCACTGTCTGTGTGGTGTATCTTTTTCCATTGCCTCAATGTAGACTAAACGATGCCACGACCTGACCAGACGTTCCTCCTCCTCCTCCTCTTCCTCCGGCTTAGCCACTTGAGCACGAAATACGAGCACTGAGCACGACGGTGAGGCCCTTGGCCATGATGGCGTGGTCTTTGACCTAACCCCCTGGCGGGATATTGGACCTCATCCTTCAGAAGTGTGGTCAAAGGCCACGCCATCGTACACAAGAGTCGTGCCGTCGTGCTCAAAGGTCGTACCGTCGTGTTCAAACGTCGTACCGTCTTGCTCAAAGGTCGTCCCGTCGTGCTGAAGGGTCGTCCCGTCATGCTCTAGGATCGTACTGTCGTGCTCAAGGGTCGTACCGTCGTGCTCTAGGGTCATACCGTCGAACTCAAGGGTCGTACCGTCGTGCTCAAGGGTCGTACCGTCGAGCTCACTGGTCGTACCGTCGAGCTCAAGGGTCGTACCGTCGTGCTCTATGATCGTACCGTCGAACTCAAGGGTCGTATCGTCGTGCTCAAGGGTCGTACCGTCGAACTCAAGGGTCGTAACGTCGTGCTCAAGGGGTCGCATCATCGTGATCAAGGATTTCAATGGGAAACTAAATGCGGGTTTCTCCTACCATCGACTTAAACCATCGTTCCAACTCATCTCCACCACGATGAGTACATTCTCCTGGATATTGTGGCCAGACCTGTTTTACGGGACCCCTTAAAGAGATGGGCGACCTACCTAAAACCTTTACTAAAGCAAGGCGTACCTTACAGAGACTTAACGCATGACTTACATAAACTTTCTTCAGACGAGACCTCTCTCTCTCTCTCTCTCTCTCTCTCTCTCTCTCTCTCTCTCTCTCTCTCTCTCTCTCTCTCTCTTAGGGTACACTCGGGCCAGACGAGACCTGTCTCACACACAAACCTTGTCCAGACAAGACCATAATCTTCACCAGACTTCAGTGAGACACGAACCATTTTTAACGTGTCAGAAATTTATGCCTCTTCGCCGTTTCACGCCTCAGCGAGGTAGCGCCAGGAACGGACGACAGAACCATGGAGGAAATATCATCGCTTGGCCCTATCCTTTGTTCCTCCTTACGGAAAGTGACGAAACAAGAGGAGGAGGGGTTTTCCATCAACCCTACTCTCCTCCTCCCACACCTCTCACTCCCCTTCTACAACATGCAGGAGATACGTGGGCAGTATTTTTTCTTCTTTCCCCACAGGGAGAAAAGTAACAAATAAATCAAACACAGGAGACAAAACTTTTCTTTCCAGACAAAAAGGAAAAAAAAAATCTGGTCTCCTCCCGAACCATGACAAGTTATCTTTTTTATTCTATTTTTTTATTTATTTTTTTTTTTTGGGTGGGGGGAACTTAGGCTCTCCCTGGATATCAAGTATTTTATCCCAGCAGTGAGTAACGTATCCGAGATGTAAGCAGCATCAAATTTAACGTAACAAAGTTCCTCGTCTGGCGTCCAGGGACATGAACCCAGAGGTCGCTTAAAACTCAATGAAACCCAGAGACTCTTACAGAGAAGCTGGCACTCGAGAATGACACCAGTTCTGTCTGTCAGCTTTCACAGACGCGTCCGGGGAAAGAGAGGAGGGGGGGGAGGGTGATAACGCTGATACTGAGGTAACGAACGATAAGGCCAAAGCTGACGTGACGAAGAATGATAACGTTCATCGCCAGTGTTAACACCATCGCTTATCATCCCCGGCATCAAAACTGAATCTGATGGAGAAGTTGATGAGACGCGATGACTCAGTACAGATGTCGACAAGAGTCCAACCGAATCATTAACATTAAGAAAAATGGGGTGGGAAGGTGGGCGGTCGGCATACTGAGGGTTGCTGGGGGGGGGTCAGGTTTAGGGGGGGAGGTGTAGTGTTTACATCGGACCTCCCCGCGGCTAACATAATGTTTACACCATCCCGACGGATGTGGGGATAACACCACGTCACCAGCCAAGACCACCACACCACCAACCACCACCACCAAACTCAGTCAATCTCAGCCATGACTCACTGACTCGTATATCTATCGCCGACCTGAAGACCTTCTCGCCCAGGCGGACACCGTGGCAGACACGTCGCACGATTTCGTGCGGGAGTTCACTCCCATCTTGCCAATCGTTATGTTCCTTCGTGGGATAACGAAACGCGACAGTTCAGCTGGTACTGATTACAAGACTTGGAAAAACACTCGTGATAAGTTGTCATGATCACTCCAGTGCTACACTCGCGTTTACAAACACCTGCATCAGAATGACCAACAGTAGTTTCCGGGGCATCATGACCAGCCACAGACGACCTGTATCCACCAGCGCAAGATTTTGCGCCGCTAAATCGCCCCACCTCGGGCAGAAGTGCACTCTGTCTCATCAGCGGTGCAATCAAGACCAACGGCTAATTACACGCCGCCGGCAGCGCGCTCCACATCGCCACCAACTCAACCCACACCAGTAACATCAACAGCTTTCATCCACATCAGAAGCAATACACGCCACATCACTGGTCCAATCGGCACCGAATGCCACTTCAATTCACAACACCAGCAGCGGCAGTGATCTCTTCATGGGGCAACAGCGTATTCGACATCATGTAGCAGTGCACTTCAGGCGACAACAAGCCCCCTGAGGGTCAAGATATGTGTATGAGTCACAGCCTCACCACCACCAGTCTCAGTCATGTGTGTGGGGACGTGATGAACACCATCAAGTCGTACGCACCACTTCCCTCCAGCTGTGCTGCTGACCTCATCATCCCTCACATGGCACTTTTAACACCCACTGGACCCCAACAGTTGTGGTGTGTGTGTGTGTGTGAGACCCTCCCCCATCGTCAATACCCCCCTATCAATCAATTTCCCGACCCATCAAGTCGCATCAGTCATGCCGTACGTTGCCCCTCTCGGCCGTGTGATCAGCTGGCCGGGTCAGAGAGAGGAGCAGCAAATTGCGACCCGGTGATCAAAGCCGTGGCAAGGTGTCGCCGCCGGGAGGAGGAGGAGGGAGCAGAGCAGTGGGCCAGGTAGTGCCCGTGCCAGCTGGATATTGCTATCATGCAACAGGCAGTGGGGAGCCTGGGGAGAGGAGAGCGAGGGTAGGAAGGGGCAGGGAGAGAAGAAGGAAACTAAAGCAAAAAAAAAAAAATGTAAGGGAGGGAAAAGTTGGTAGAGGGTTAAGGGAAGGAAAACACGACCCCAGGACTTGACCTGGGTTGGGTCATGCACCAACCGTCCAGAACTTGACCTGGGTCGGGTCATGCCCCAGCCGTCCAGGACTTGACCTGGGTTGGGTCATGCCCTAGCCGTCCAGGACTTGACCTGGGTTGGGTCATGCCCTAGCCGTCTCACACCATCGATGCACACATCATATCCCCCACCCACACTCCTCTCCAGTTCCATGAACCAAGCGAACAGTAATAAAAAAAGATGCGCGGGAAAAAAAAAATCTTTTTTCTGTACACTTGTAATCAAATATAGCTTTCTGGTTGGTGGAGCATGAAGCTTTGTTTTTGGCACGTGAGAGAATATATAAAGGATTGCAGCAGGATGATTACCTCACTGTTTAATCTAACACCTCAGTGATCCACTCCAATACCTCAATGATCCACTCCAATACCTCAATGATCCACTTCAATACCTCAATGATCCACTTCAATATCTCAATGATCCACTTCAATCCCTCAATGATCCACTCTAACAAGTCAATAATCCATTATAATACCGCAATAATCAGTGAATAATCCACTGTAATACCTCAATAATCCCCTTCAATATCTCTAACACCTCAATGATCCACTCAACACCTCAAGAATCCACTCTAACACCTCAATGATCCACTCCAATACCGCAATGATCCACTCAACACCTCAAGAATCCACTCTAACACCTCAATGATCCACTCCAATACCGCAATGATCCACTCAACACCTCAAGAATCCACTCTAACACCTCAATGATCCACTCCAATACCGCAATGATCCACTCAACACCTCAAGAATCCACTCTAACACCTCAATGATCCACTCCAATACATCAATGATCCACTCAACACCTCAAAAATCCACTCTAACACCTCAATGATCCACTCCAATACCGCAATGATCCACTCAACACCTCAATGATCCACTCAACACCTCAATGATCCACTCGCACACTACAGAAAGAATAAGTAACATTACAGCATGTTTGTCTTATACAAATCGCTTTACTCATCCGAAAGCTCAGCTTAGCCAGGGCTTTTAATATGAATGTATATAAAAAAAAAATCCAAATCTCACTGGGTTCCGAACGCGGATGAAAGTTTCTAAAATGGCACCGTGCCGATTATACGCACCGCTGCAATCAATGACAAGTGAGCAATTATAGGCTGACATCAAAGATTTCAAATTAATGAACATTTGGAAATTACACTTTACGCCCAAGTGTGATATTTACATTCATACCATTAAACATGTACGGGCTTTACCCTGTGGCTAGTGTCTGTGTGTTTACAGGGTAAAAGGATTTACACTCGTTTTGCCCCGTCTCGATTTACACTCTTTGCCCCGTCTCGATTTACACTCGCGTTGCCTCGTCTTGATTTACATTCGTGTTGCCCCGTCTCGATTTGCATGCGTGTTGCCCCGTCTCGATTTACACTCGCGCTGCCCCGTCTCGATTTACACTCACGTTGCCCCGTCTCGATTTACACTCGCGTGGCCCCACCTCGATTTATACTCGCGTTGCCCCACCTCGAGTTACACTCATGTTCCCATGTCTCGATTTACATGCGTAAACCATGAATAGGTATCATGCCTTTACTCTTACATACACACACATTCAACGGCTAGCTACGAGGGGAGTGGGCTGACTGCCACACCCAGGATTCCAACCCAGGCGGCCCCATGCGTGAATCATTGTCAGTGGCGCGAACCACGACACTACACTACACTACGCCTCGCGCGCGAGTGTGTGTGCGTCTGTGTGTGTGTGTGTGTGTGTGTGTGTGTGTGTGTGTGTGTGTGTGTGTGTGTGTGTGTGTGTGTGTGGCAGCCTGACTGTACACAATGAGGGAGCTTTACACCAGTAAGGCCCTTACGCGTAAGCCAACGTTAATATCGCAAATGTTTTTGAGTTTTTCAGTACTATTACATCAACGTTGCCATCCACGAAATACACATCCACTTCTCTTCTACCAAGAAAAAAAATATTCATCCACACTCTCTCACTCGTCTTTAATTTCCTTTTGAGACCTGGGATTGGGCCTTGCGCCTCTACCTACAAGATCTGGCTCACGTCGACACCACCTTCAGGAACATGAAGGTGGTTATCATGCTTTCCCTCTTCCACCTCCTTTCCCTCCGGAGTAAAGGAGTTCAAAGGCTTGTCTCCCCGTAACTCATCTCCTTTAACTCTGGCGTCGTTCTTAATGGGGTACTTTCCCTGGCTCTTCTGTCTTTCCCCGCCTAAAAAAGCATTAGTCCAAGATGATGTTGCATATTCGACCTTCTTTTGAGCAAACGTCGTATGCATCTTCTTCGGCAGACTCTCGCCCATGTTTTGGAAGGCGGTATTCTTCACGACCCTTCCGAAGTGACGGGTGAGGGGGAATATATATATCAAGTCTAAAATCTCTTTCGCAAGTTATGTAATCTATTTCCCCTACACGATGTTTGAGGTCCGTTCTTTTCTCAAACCCCATCTAGTATCTTCACTGCTTCACACTTATTTGGAAAGAGTTTCATCAGCCTTTTAGTTGTACACTGTTGAAAGCTATCTTCCAGGCCGATTCAAAACCTCACAATCCATGACGTACAAAAACCTTACAATCCATGACGTACAAAACTTTCCACATGACGTACAAAAGTTTTTGCCATCATCTGCAAACATATTCAAGCATAACCGAAGTCCCTCCAACTAATGGTTTACAGATCTTAAAAACTGACAGTGGCCAGCAGTGATCCCTGAAGGACCCAAACCTCACCTTGTTTTCAACTGTTTGAAAATCCACATCCACTGCTCCCTACCAGAGAGGAAACTCTGGATCCACTTAAGAAGTACTCCACCTCATACCACGAACCCTAACTTCTGTGGCACAATTCTGTAAGGGACACCATCGAAGGCTCTCTGGTTTTCCAGAAATAGAGTCAACACATCTGTCTTTCTTTCCCCACAAATGTTGCTTTTGTGCATAGCCTCTTTCCTATTATACCACTGCCTCTCACTTCCATAGTACCTCCTAGCTAGCAAAAATGATCTTATTATGCTTTCAAATTACCTTCCACAGCTTGTTACCGGCAAAGCTCACATCCAACCATCCACAAAACTGAAGAAAAAGGAAAGAGAGAGAGAAAGACCAAGAGCAGGCCATTAGTGAAATCCCCCACAAGCAGTACGAAGGAAGACGACGACGAGGCGAACCTACGCAAGGGTTACGCTTCGAAGGAAAACTTAACACGCCCAGTCATCCCTCCTGACGATCCAGCCGACCGAATGATCGGGATGATCCGTGCCTAGTACTGTGACACCCTAGGGTGTCCAGGACCGTGAGGCAATTCACCTGTGTGTGTGTGTGTGTGTGTGTGCGTGTGTGTGTGTGTGTGTGTGTGTGTGTGTGTGTGTGTAAGGCAGCAACAGGACTAGGAGGAGGGTGAGGAGGAGGAGGAGGCATCTTACCTGCCTCGCTGCTGAAGTAACGATGGTCCAGCATCTTCTCGTCTTACCTGCGAACATAAAGAAAAAAAATCACTATCATCTTCATGAAAGGAAACGTATTTTTATCATAATAAAAAAAAGAACACACTCAAGTCCTTGTCAGTGGTTCCATCATTATACAATACTTCACTCACATCCACTTCTCTATCAACAGCACCATTACCCTCACCAAGATCACCATCATCCATCCTCAGTATCATCACCATCATCAATATCATCGCAAGTGAAGCAATTTTCACCATGACATGATCACCATAATCACTAACAAGACTTGACACAGGCACCATAACCTGTATAAGAGACTGCATTAGGAAGATGAGACCAAAAAAACTAACAAGAGAGGAGGTTGAGACAAAATGAAGATAACACGACTCACGGAGACACGATAGAAGGTAAATTCGGTGAAGAAAAAAGAAAATCATATTTAGGAAACAGAGGCAATACATACGACTCGAGGGTTAGGAAGAGAAATATAGCACAGCATTAACATGGTTGGGAAAAGACTGAAAAAAAAAAAAAGAGAGGGAGAAAAAAGTCATCTCTTACGTTCTAGACCTGAGATTCCAAACTCATACGGAGGAACAAACAACCAGTTAGCAGCTGGTTCACGTGTAAGGGAGATACATATGTGGCAGGTGGAACAACCTCTGCCCCCCCGCCCCCCTCATCCAAAGATTCCAAAACAAAGGTCGACCCACAGGTTCACAACACACATGCTCAGACTAACAGTGTCCACATGCTCTAGGGCTAAAGCCTCCGGTTATGATTTATTCTATTACTATTCTTCTGATGGTCTATGACGCGGGTATGTGCCGCAAGACTGTAACAGTAATTCATAGATTTTTCTCTGTCTCAAGACCACTTTGCACCTTCTTGAGCTTCCAGAAGTACCTTATACTTATACTTATAATGGTCAGTTACATTTATGGCTAAATTCCCTTGCGTCTACTTCACCTACGTTTGCAAGGGCGAACTTTAGTACGGTTGAACTTTAAGAATATTTTGAAGAAATATAACTAGAACACTTGAATTTCTAAGTCGCAATTTGTGTGGCTCCGGAGCGTTCTCACCACACTTCACTACAATGATGATAACACTTATCTTTTTCTCCCCCTGGTCGGCGCTTGAGAGTGCTTCTCGTGTGAATAAACTCTATGCAAGAGATAAGAAGACGAGAAATTTGGTTATCTGTCTACACGTCCCCCTCCTCCTGCTGCCCAGCATGACAGAAAACAGAGAGTCTCTCTCAACGGAACACCATCCTTGCACGACTTGACTCACTACTTCATATTCATATACATGACCCGCACCCCCATACTCAAATACATCCACCTCACATCGACTCCCATTTTCACTCTCTATGTCCCTCTTCCCACTACCTCTCTTAAATGCATTCACGTCATCACCCTTAAAGCAACTGTCCTTCCATCTATCGCTCCAGCTCCGCTCTTCCAGCAAACAACATTCGAGCGTCTAACTAAGCAGCCATCTTCCGCCCAGCGCCATTCTTCCAGCGCCCAACCTTCTAGCATCCCTTCCTTGAGCATCCATCCTTCCAGCGCCCAGCCTTCCAACATCCGTCCTTCCGGTAAATATCTCTCCACGATAATACTTCCAGTAAATATCTTTTCAGCAGCTGTCCTTCCAGGAACTAATCTCTCAGCAACCAACCCTTCCGCCAAGCAACCCTGGAACATCCTTCCAACGCCAACCCCTCCGGCATCCAACCTTCCAGCACCCATCCACCCAACGTCCATCTAACCAACACCCATGCTTCTAGCGTCCAAACTCCCAGCAATAATCCTTCCAATCATCACAAAACCAAACACTACAGACAAAAGAAAAATAATACTCGGCTCATTATTCGTATCATTCTCATCACTTTTACACACATGACCTAACCTTTATGTTTCTACAGGATACACGACTTCAATACCACTCACACCAGGAAAAACACGGCGTTTTCATATCTTCAAAGGCAAGACGAAAACAAAGCAGAGTTAAAGGTACATAACCTCTTACTAATTCATAACAGTCAGGTCAGTAGTTTGCCTACACAAGACACTGAACTGTATTCTACAATACCTCAGGTTTACCTTTTAATGTATAGAAAGTTATATGTTCTCATAGAACATATACTTATCTGCTCTAATGTAACGTATGATTACCTTCTAAACAAATTCATGGTTACTTTTTAAAGTATGCTCACTTTTAAAAGTATGCTCACTCTTTAAAGTATGATCACTTTTTAAAGTATGCTCACTTTATTTAAAGTAACGCAGTCACCTTCGAGTGATGTATGTCTATATATCAAAAAAGGAGAAAAGTATGGCTTTCGTCACCGTTCCACGTAAAGTACGGCTCCCCTTTTAAAGTAACACATGGGCTTGAATTCAAGCCCTTTCTCTGTCTGGGTCCAATATTAAAGATTTCATTATATGAATGGAGCGCCATACGTCGTACCCAGGTGAATACATCCCCACAATCTCTCTCTCTCTCTCTCTCTCTCTCTCTCTCTCTCTCATCAAGCCCCCTTCCGTTCAACTCTTTGTTTCCTTTTCTTTCTCACTCCACTAATCCCTAATCTCGCCAGGCATCCATTTCACTTAAACCTTCCAACAGTTCGCAAGTCCCGTCCCCACCACACACACACACACACACACACACACACACACACACACACACACACACACACACACACACACATCACCTCCAGTGGCAGATCATAGAATTCGCTGGCATTCCTCGTTGACTCAATAACCACAATAAAACTGCATTACCACCCTGGACTCTCTCTCTCTCTCTCTCTCTCTCTCTCTCTCTCTCTCTCTCTCTCTCTCTCTCTCTCTCTCTCTCTCTCTCTGAACTCCATTTAAATGCTTTTAGGTCGCTTTGTTGACTTTCACAAGTGGACTCCTTTATTTCTTTTTTTCTTTCACCCCGCCTTGCGTGCTGACATGGCCGCTCCAGACGTACGGACCCGCTAATGGTGGACGAAGTTTTCCCCCCCTCACGAAACAAGAGGAAACAAAGCAAAAAATATATGTGATTTCAGTACGAGGAAAATTAAACTGTTTCATGCAATAACAAGATGATGTAGAATGATGCATAACTATCAGGTGTCAAATCATGACATACACATATGTATGCATATAACACTAAAACACATGTACTGACCTTACCGTACACACACACACACACACACACACACACACACACACACACACACACACGAGGGCTCTGAGCAGCAATATCATCACTGCGTCAGTGGAGTGCATGATGCCCTGCAGACGATACCCCTCCACTGTGTACACCCAGCCTGCCTCTCCCTGCAGTAGTATGCCAGTCAACTTTTATCTATATATATATAACAAATATGCAGATAACCGATTCTAATGTTTTTAAATACAATTAATACTGTTTCTGTCAATGAAATTATTCATGAAAGTTTCTTAATTAAATTTGGTAATTTGAGCACATATGAACTCGTGATGAAAAAAAAAATTGATAGTTTCACGATAAACATTTGTGTGTGTATATATATATATATATATATATATATATATATATATATATATATATATATATATATATATATATATGATACTGCATAACAACACAGTAATACACACACATGGTGTCGCATTCTGAAGGCGTTGGTGTTGTCATAATACACGGCCACCATCCCCAGCAGGAGATAGGAGTACAGTGAGCTCCTCAGTACACCCGAACGCTCCACCGCGCACACACGTAGCGCTTCTGAGCCACACACACACACTTGGGTGAGGCTCCTCATCAAGACGTTTGGCTGATAACGTCCTCATGATGATCTCCTCATTCGGTCGGGCAGGACTCAAGGGGGACAGACAAACGAAAATAAAATAAAAAAAAAAAAGACATGCGGTAACAGTTTGACTTCTTCCTTCTCCTCCCCCCCCCCCCCTTCTTCTCTCCCTCCCACCCACCCACCCACACAAACACACACCCACCCACCCACACACACATACACCCACCCACACACACACACACACACACACATCCTAATTTCCGTCTCACCCGAGTGAAATTCGTGGAGAAAGAATTACTCTTGTACTGCCCCAACGGTCGCTGTTCTCCACATGTGCAGTGAAGACGCCGCAAAAGAATTCTTAGAAAATGTGAATGATGATGACGATGATGATGATAAGGACACAAGATGTGTTTAATCCTCTCTCTCTCTCTCACCGCTGCGGTGAAGCTGCGGTTAAAATCCGAGGGTACAAAAATAAAAATCGTGGCGGGAGCGAGGTGATAAAAACACTTTAATCAAGCGTGGAACCTGATGCACGGGATGCGGCCCTCTTGAGGGACCAGCGCCCGCCGCCGCCGCCGCCGCCCCGACTCCCTCCCACTTTAAAATGAAACTAATTTAAGTTGCGAGACAGTCGCGTTCCACGGGGGCACACCGACCCCTTCCCCTGTGACTGCCATTATACCGGGGACAAGCAATTACCGAGACGGATCACCGTGTCCTCCCTTCCCTCCCGGGGCTCAGCCCCAGGGGGGGGTCACAATCTCTCACCCTTCGAGACTGTTCGTTCCCCCTGGCCACGACTCACACACCTTACATCCATCCCCCCAAGGGTCTTCCCCCGAGGTCTCTGTAACCCCTGTGTCTCCCCAGACAGGCTTGGCGGACTGTGTCCCTAGTGACTTCCCCACCCAGCAGCCTGTGACCCAGTGTCCTTCCCCGACAGACTACGTATTTCTCCATTGTCTTGCCAAAGAGACTGTACTCTCATTGTCTTCCACTCAGAGACTGTATCTCCTGCGTCTTTCCCAACAGACTAATACCCCCAGCTGTCTTTCCCAACAGACTAATACCCCCAGCTGTCTTTCCCAACAGACTTATACCCCCAGTTGTCTCTCACTTAACAAGACGTTACATGACGGTTAAGAAAGGTCCCGACAGCGAGGGAGCAGAAACCGTTCCTTCGCGAACCCACGTGGCAGAAGAGGAAGGAGGCAATCAACGGCTTCCTCGCAGGAGGGAGAGAGAGAGAGAGAGAGAGAGAGAGAGAGAGAGAGAGAGGGGGGGGGGGAGGGAGAGAGAGAGAGAGAGAGAGAGAGAGAGAGAGAGAGAGAGAGAGAGAGAGAGAGAGAGAAGCTCCCAAATTGAAGGCATGACTACAACGCTCAAGTTCCTCAACGTATATGAAATCTGAATTTGAAACCAGGAGGAACCGATCGACTAAAAGGACACAAGGAAAGAAGAAAGAATCAAAAGATGTGAAGGAAAAAAAAAAAAGAGCAAGACTTAGAGGAACAGAGCCATTCCTGTAAGAGAGTGAGGATCGTGTTTAGATGCCGCAAATTCTTTTCCTCTGAGAAGTTGTCCCGTTTACGCTAAGGATTTATCTGTCCTTTGTAAGGAGTCAAGCTTTCATACTGGGAGGGGGAGGTCTAGCTCTACACACTTGCTAGAGAGAGATGAGTTTCAAGAACTAATGAGCTCATTAATTTTGCAAGAATTCGTATGCCGAGATATTTCTCTTCACGTAATACAAATATGAAATGAAGTTGAAACCCCCCCCCCATCATTCAGCAATTCTGAGCTATACAACAGATGTATAGAATCAATCAGTTTTTTCCCAAATCAAAAATTCATGCGACTAAATCACCCAGAAATATACTCAGTTCATCTCCATGGGGAGGTACGTGTTGTACGTACAACAATTCTACCGCGCACTGTTCTTGAATGATGGTGCTGGCGCGAGAATGCCATGACCACAGATTCACAGGAGCGTCACACAGACATTCGAATGGTTGACGACGTGAAGAACGTCTCGTGCGACACACTTACGTGTAGTGGCGGGAGACACAAGAAATATATACACACATTACACGAGTAACTTTCAAAGTATTAGTATACTGTATCCTTGCCTGGGGCATTCATAACTCTGCTCCAGGACAGAGGGCTCAACAGATAACAGATAATGAAGACAACGGACACATTAATGAGTCCTTCATAAATGTTCCTAGGGGGGAGAAAGAAGAGTCTCTCCCAATCTCTCTCTCTCTCTCTCTCTCTCTCTCTCTCTCTCTCTCTCTCTCTCTCTCTCTCTCTCTCTCTCGGAATTAAGCATGAAAGACACGGCCAGTCGGGTCCTTTCGGCAATCTGTTTCCCCAGGAGCGCAATAATAATACATTCTCCCTCGTGCCTCGAGCAGGACCAAACTCTTATGGGTCAGGTCAAAGGCCACACCGGCACATCCGAGGCTAAACCCGTCGTGCTGAGGGATGGCCCCGTCGTGCTCAAGCGTCGTCCCGTCGTGTTTAACGATCGTACTGTCGTTACCGACGTGAGGATATCATGCGTGAAGACCCTGGCCAGCCAGAGGTAACGTCAAGACGCACCATAAAGGGAGAACCACCACACAAAATAACAAGATCATTTGCCACATTTTTGGGTTATATATCTCAGGGTTATGTTAAGGGCCGTGGCTTCATACATACCAAGGAGTCCATAACCACAACACTGAACGCAATACACACACACACACACACACACACACACACACACACACACACACATTCAAACAAGAACCCTCCACCGATACAAACACCTTCAACAGCAGCATTCCCTCCTCCATCAATACAGTGTCCTTCTTCAACAAGAACACCCTCCTCCCTCCCCACATACACTTCCCCAGTACCAGAAAGACCAAGAGGGACAACTTACCACACGCTCTACCTCGAACGAGGGATCCCACGACCCTTCGAAGACCGCTGTCCTCAACCAACGGCCAACAACAGTACGCCCCACCCGAGGACAACTCCTCCAGGAAGGATCTCAAAGCAATGGATTTCCTCCAGAAAAAAGAAGAATAATCCTCAAGAAAAATAAATCCCCAACGAGGATTTCTAAACAAGTGAGGAGAACCCCTCTCTTCAGGAGATTGGAACGATCAACGAAGAAATATCCTCACAGGGCTACCTGATGACACCCTCCCCCCTTTAACCACGCCCCTCGTAGCAACAAGCCCCCACCCCCTGCCTCAACGTCACCACCCCCCAAGTAAACCACCAGCTCAGCGCTCCGGCAAATTGACGGCGAAATTGGAAATTTGTTTGCCGCTGACGGTACTAGCAGAAGCATAACGTACGGCCGTAATTACCAGCAATCCTCTTATGATTTCCCCCCTTGGGAACATGCCATATGTACCACTTTCTCGACCCATCGGTTCAAATCAAGAATGGTGAAATACAGAGTTACACTTCTGCCACGGTAGGGTCAAGATTCCTGTGGTATGAGGATAGCAATCTGGTCCCCAGAGACCCCGGGTGGTTGATGTGATGAGGCCCATCCGCCAGGAATTGTGATTTACCTGCCTGGGGTGAGAGAGCGAGCTCCTCCGTGTGTATATCACTCCCTGTATATACCTCTCTCTCTCTCTCTCTCTCTCTCTCTCTCTCTCTCTCTCTCTCTCTCTCTCTCTCTCTCTCTCTCTCCCTGATTTCTCCCTTTTCTCAGTCCTCCTCCTGTCTCCATCACTCCAACCCGTATCTGCTTATTGACCATTTTCCTCCATCAGTACACCATCTTTAATATTAATTACAAGTTCTATCTCTTCTATAAATCATTACATATGACTATTCCTCTTCATATAATTCATTCACAAGTGCTGTCTCTTCTAAAAAAAAATTATCACTCATGGCTATTCCTCTACTTCAAATTCAATATCAAAGGTATACCACTGTGGTGGCATATCTAGAACCCTGTTGACAACATGCACGAACATCAGCAGACACTAACCTAACCTACAGGTCAGTATCTGGTACACTGTGGATGGTCGAGCCAAAGGTTCCGTCCTTGGCCATCTTACTCCGCCTCCCTCTTGCCTCCTTCAGCCTCGCACCTCCCCGTCTTAACACCCTACTGCCTCACCTCCAGCCTGTGCAGCTCCAGTGTGGACCCTCCTCGCTGGCTTTCTCACCCACCCTGCCCACTGAAGTGTCCTCTCTCTCTCTCTCTCTCTCTCTCTCTCTCTCTCTCTCTCTCTCTCTCTCTCTCTCTCTCTCTCTCTCCCTCCCTGTTCGTCCTCCCTCGATCAACCGCACCGTGTTCTATGAGTATTTCGACTTTATGGCTTTCAAATAGTTATGAACTGAAGCTCTTTATGTGTGGCTCTATTTGTTACTCACTCACCGCATCACTGACTCACTCACACACGACTGCAATAAAACACACACACACACACACACACACACACACACACACACACACACACACACACACACACACACAAACACACAGACACAGAACGAACAGTTCTCCGAAAGATATGAGAGACCAACAAGTAATTAAGCACAAATTTTTGAAAAAAAAAATGAAAAAAGATATGTAAAGAAGTATTTTTATAACACAAAAGTGGTGGATGAGTGGAATAAGAATGTCTGAGGCCATGGTTAATGCAGAGAGCATACAAAAATCCTCTGTACCTGTCTGATGCCACCTCGCAAAAGCAGAAGCAATTATATATATATATATATATATATATATATATATATATATATATATATATATATATATATATATATATATATCGCTACCTCGCAAACGCGGGAGACAGCGACAAAAAAAAAAAAATATATATATATATATATATATATATATATATATATATATATATATATATATATATATATATAATATAAACCAATACAGTCGAAAAGAAGTTACTATCCTATCAATTTATGGCTGAAGTTGAGGGAGGTTACCCATAAGAGGCTTGGACAAATAGAAGTAACCATATGACTGTATCAACTGGGATGCTGGCCCAGCTGGTTGTGCTCTCTTCCACAAGCTTTGTAGAGTTGAGCCCTGTAGTACTAAAGAGGAAACTCCAAAAGGCTGTTGCCAGAGAGGAGAAGAGGAACTCACAAAGGAAACAACTGGGCGAACAAGACCGGACGAAAACCTGGAACCCTTCCTCCCGGAGCCTTCTACTCAATGCCGACAGAAGGGAGGCTGTCCCGTGATATCGCTGGCGCACTCCGGAAGAAGGACCTTTGTGCCTGGTGCATGAGGCCAGAAGAAAAAGAAAAATGAAAAAAAAAAAAAGAAAACATCCAAAGAGGGATATGTTGCGTCTTCTCCAACAAATCCCACATAGTATACCTGGAAGATGTCACAATGCGTAAGAAGGATTTGGACAGCTATTGACACCACGCCAGACCCCTCTGCTGCAGAAGTACATTACCATCGTTTCTATTGGAAGAGGTATATCAATCCTCCATGTATCATCCCGATGAAAACTATGATGCTAAGTTAAACATGCAGAATGTGTGATAGGCTGAAGCGCAGCAAACGTTCTTCCGACACGTTCGCACAACTGTGTTGGGACTGTAGTGACCCAAGAGCAACACAGGGACTTCTGCTGGAGTACAGTTATCTAATGAAGAACTATGGCTCTGGTGTACCAGCTCGGCGAGATCTACCGAAGTCAAGGGGATGATCCAAGACAGAATTCCGCATTGGCATCGGATTCCACGAAGGTTCTCACAAGAACAAAAGCACAACAGTGTGTGATACTTCAGCAGGGGTAAGATATGTGGAAGCTGCTGTATATTCCTAAGTATCACCCTATGTCACGGTGCCCCCCTCCAGTAAATTCGTTTTTCTTTAAGGCGACGCAGGCTTGCGAACACCGCCAGCGTGAGACCATACAACTACGGGATACGCACCACCTTATTACGTGCAATATGAGATCTGATTCCAAATGGTATCCGGGGTTACCAGAGCATCTCCGCTGAGGTAGGGACCATGCCGACACTTGGCGTGCGACCGTCTGAACAATACCTCAGTGGCAGATCCTATTCAATATGGTCTGTGTAAAGACGAGACATCGGCCGTCATGAGACCAGCAGAACCCGGGATGGGTGTGAAGAGCCTTGTTGGCATCTGAACCAGTTCAAACACCACGCACGTGCAGGATCTGTGCCAACATTTCACTTATGAACAAGTACGAAGTCCGTCCCAACATGGAACCTACGACGGCATCAAACCTTGTCATCGTTAAGGGATTTGAGGCCGCGACTAACACGACGTCACATCTAGTCTGATCTGTACACCTGACCGACAACCTCACCCGGTGTCCTCTTATAATGCCTATTTGCGCCCGCATCCCATCTGCCTCTAAAGCCGATCTGAACCAATAACCAAAGCAACTGTGGCCTCTAGTCAATTAAGTCTGTAAAGTGGCAGAGGAGGAGGACGAGATGAACGATCATATCCACTCACAAGTATGTGGTGGCGATATTCCTGGCCAGAGCGAACCACAGGGATGATGACAGCGAGATGCGAGAAGGGAGGGCACTGAGCCGCCGACGGAGGCCCGTGGGAGGAGGAAAGGTTGACCGTGGCTGAGGAGAGAAGTCAGGAAATGGCACGGTGGTGGTGGTGGGGGGGGGGGGGGGGGGAGGAAAAAAGATAAATGATGAGGTGTGCGGCAGAGCGAAGAAAAGTTGACTTACCCAACGAGGAGAAGACCCGACTAACTGGCCCCTCGAAGAAAATCGGATCTCGATAATTTCATTCGGTTTTTCTTCTTTAATCTCATTCATAAGAGGAAAAAAAAAACGGCGTTTAGCTATAACGGTAAACTTCGAAGAAACCAAGAGGGACAAATTCATGAGTTCAATGTCACCCGCCAAATAAACTTTCAGACCCAAGTTGTTGTTTTTTTTATTTCTTCGGGAACACTCTGCCTTTAAGTTGGACTGTCTCCGTGCCAAGAATAGTGGGGAGAGGAGGAGGAGGAGGAGGAGGGGCCAATGATGATGGTTTCCCAGTTGGCAGGAAGAGGAGGAGGAGCAACACCAACGGTGGAAGCAACAACGAGGAGGAAGAGGGAGGGAAGAGTTAGTTGCTTCTTCCTGAGGCAAGACATTGTCCAGAAAATGAAAATCTTGACGGTTTTGGTCATCCAGGGACATAACACAGATGAAAGCACCGGCGCCATGGGTACGTGTACCCTTAGACACACCACACCACCACATACCACCACCACCACCACCAGCTCGGCTGCAGCAAATTCACAAGGCTCCACAGACTCCACGAATATCCCTCAGCCTGCCCGTTGTCCTAGCGAATGCTCGTGCAACAGCAGGGCAAGCTTGATGACGTGAAACCTTTCATTACAGATATAAATTACAATCAAATTCTAATCGTATCAATATGTGAAATATTGTGTGCGCTTCAAGGACACTCATAATATGGGCCAACTCGGAGAACGAACTGCGTGAAACTTGGGCACAGCCTAGGAGAAAAATCCACACAAAACTAACGCGCGCACATTTGGAAGAAAGTCCATGCAAATCTAAGATACTTCAGTTCAAAGAGGTCCACCTCCCTGGTGAGATTGGGGCCGCTACTGACGACACGCTAACAGTATGAACACCCTCGCTACAGGAAGTCTCAGCGTGGAATGACCCCACCGAGGGAATATAATGGCAGTGAGTGTGGCTGGGAGCGCAATGCAAGCAAAATTAATTCACCGCACCGTCCTTTATTTACCGAAGGTTCAACGTCTCACCTATACTCGCACAACGACGGTGGGACCCTTGCACACAACTGCATTACCACCCTTGTGCGGAAAGATGCAATCCTTGCATACAACGGTACGACCCTTGAGCACACAACGGGACGAACCCACGCCATACACCACGGGTCGATCGAACCTTGAGTACGACGGTACAACCCTCTAGGAGGATGGACCTACCTCATGGATATGATGAAAGTCTGACCCGTGACCTGTCGTTCCAGGATCAGGTCAAGCACAGTCATTTTTCAAGCAGTTTCATGCACACTTCTCCCAGTACGTTTACAGGTGGGTAGACTGATGTTTTGACTTGACTCCTTCCAGCATACTGAATGTGTCAACCGTTACTCGCCTTATTGACTAAGTTATCTTTATGATTACTAAGTGAAGGCTGCGTGAGTCAACCATCCCTGTTGTTTCTTCACTATGTAATGTGATTTCTCCTTGTTTAAATTCTACATCTGGAATTTTCGAAATGTTCATTCTCTTGATTCCCAAATTGGTGTTGATTACGCTTTCCCAGTAACCACCCTGATTTTCATTATAGGATATATGTATAATGATTGTGTGTGTGTGTGTGTGTGTGTGTGTGTGTGTGTGTGTGTGTGTGTGTGTGTGCCTAACCACATTACATTTATCTACTTATCTGCTGCGCCAGAAAATGTGGTGATGGTGCAAAAGTTAAGCAAATTACCAAAGTTGGAAAAATAAGCCTATAGTTTTTTTTTCTAAATGTTTGTGTTGCGAGTGTCCAGAACCATCTTGTTTTGCTTAAGAAATGTGGGTCGGCAGGCCGGTGGTGACCTGAACAAGAAAAGCTGAGCTCGTTGCTTGAGCCGAAGTCCTCATTATTGTCCCATGGGGATAGGGGAGAAAGAATACTTCCCACGTATTCCCTGCGTGTCGTAGAAGGCGACTAAAAGGGAAGGGAGCAGGGGGCTGGAAATCCTCCCCTCTCAATTTTTTTTTCTTTTTTATTTTCCAAAAGAAGGAACAGAGAAGGGGGCCTGGTGAGGATATTCCCTAAAAGGCCCAGTCCTCTGTTCTTAACGCTACCTCGCTAATGCGGGAAATGGCGAATAGTATGAAAGAAAAGAAAGAATATATATATATATATATATATATATATATATATATATAATTTTTTTTTTTTTTTTTTTTTTTTTTTTTTTCTTTTCACAGGTCTTCTCTTGCTCACCGTCCTCGATACAATCTTCAGACTAACTCCTCTCTTCATAAATTCTTCACCTCGTAAGATTATCCTTCCTCAAGTCAACGGGTGTTAACAGTACGATCTTAAGTCCTCATTCGTGACTGTGAAGTGTTGGGGGTGATAATTCGTTAACTACCTGGTAGTCAAATGTGGGTGGGAACATCCGTAAACCTTCTGGATGTTGACAACTAAGGGGTTGATGTGCCGTGGAGATTTTGCTGTGTTAGTCCTTATACTGCACCTGTCCGAGAGATCTACCCTGTACGGATGCGTTACGCCCACCATCTGCGAGCCACTGAGCCAAACAAACCTGTAGTTTTAACAGTGACTGGATAGAGAGCAGCAGTGGTATTTCACTGACGTAAACAAAAACAAATAAATCAATACTCACGTTTGAATAATTTAGTGTTGCGATACCAACAAACACAATGACGAGAGTCACTTCCAAAGATATAACAGAAACCTAAACTGTAATCATGCGATAACCTACGAATTCAAGAAAAAAGAAATTAATGATAAAGCATAGCTGGCACCTCAGCGAGAGGGCTGCGCAAGGCACGCAGCAAAAAAAAAAAAAAAAAATGAAAAATGCTGTAAATGCTTTCCAAATTGCTCACTTGCATGCAAAACGGAAGAGGGCGTTTGAAGACGAGGAGAGTCGTTGGAGAGGTGATGGTATCTCACGCTGAATTTCTTTTTTTTTTCCCTCCCCTGAAGTTCCCGCTTAGAAAAACTCAAGTTTGCCAACGACCACCCAGCAATCATGTGATGCTGTGGCTTGAGCACTGTGAAAATTCCCTACTTCTCCTGCAAGTTGAGGAAATACATAATATTTTCAGCTTCATTATTTTTATATTTTTTTTTATGCCAGCACGATTACTTGGGGGCGCCAGAACGCAGCACCACCTGCCTCCCCGTCAGTGTTCACATGAAACGATTCTACAGTGACAAAGAAAACGGATTCTCTCTTGCCATTCTGTATCTAGAACCCAACTGATCGTGATGATATCATTATCAAATTCACACACACACAGAGAGCCTCACACTCGATAACGTTTGATTACTATACCGGCATCAAACATAACGCTTGAAAAATCTTCCATGTGATCACCGTCATCACAGCTGTCCCAGTGCTGCTAATAAGTCTACCGTCGTAAACAATGTGATTATAATCACCTGGTTCTACCAAAACAGCATATAAGAGAGAACCTGTTGTTTTCTTATGTTGTATTAACTTGAACATTTTATTTTCTCCTACTCGGCTGTTTTCATAGTGTAACACATGTCTTCACGTAAATCCAAACTGTTAACGAAAAATTCTCCGGCACACTTCGGATCATTCTGAACCATTTGCATGAAGGTATTATGAAAGCACACATTCTGCTTTTGTGGGGATCAAGCACGAAGCGTAAGGGAGGGCCTCCCCTCCCTCTTCTGCCCAATTACTAGGATCAGAGCAACACTACCCTGTAAGCTTCCAATGTTCCTCTTTTTCTCTCTTTCTTTCTTACTTTTTCGACCTATCACACAATGGATCGCACGCATACCTGTACATATAATGGC
This sequence comes from Panulirus ornatus, assembly GCF_036320965.1. NCBI lineage: Eukaryota > Metazoa > Arthropoda > Malacostraca > Decapoda > Palinuridae > Panulirus > Panulirus ornatus. The sequence continues at coordinate 8,442,241 of NC_092261.1, forward strand.
TTGGATTTCAATTCATATCATTTATCAATCCCCTTTTTATACTCGACCGCTGTGTTTCAAAGACATTCCGCTCTCGTCTGATTAAGCGCGGCACGTGGATGCTACAGAACTGTACTCTCCCGTCCTCTATAATGAAACATTCCATCTAAAATGCCCTTTCCTGTTCCACAGCCATGATGTAACTTTTAGTGACTCTTATTTGTCATTTTGGAAGAGATATTTCGGTAACGTATGGTGGCAATTACCTTTCAGACCTTTCGTTCATATAAATGAAAAATCTCTCTCTCTCTCTCTCTCTCTCTCTCTCTCTCTCTCTCTCTCTCTCTCTCTCTCTCTCTCTCTCTCTTCTTTTTTCCTCACACTGTAATTCCCTTAATTCTTTAGAGTAACATCAGATGAATGATCACGAAAAAGGGCCTTATGACGCATTTCCTTAAAACCTAACCTCTTCCCAACCAATCCCTTCAGACCACCTTCCTTATCCGCCTCCAACCCCCGAAAGACACATCGGAATATATCTACCACCTCCTCTTAGATCATCCTATATAAAACATACCTTCCTGCACCATTCCTTAGATCTTCCTATATAAAACATACCTTTCTGCACCATCCCCTGATCTACCCTCTTTATCCTGACTCGTCAGCATATATACCAACCACATATTACGACATACCTCCGTCCCCTACCTCCAACATCTAGACCCTGTCACTACCCTACGCCGATCAACCCCTGCCTCCCACACTTTGTGACGTATTCATGTGGATTTGTCCAGCTAATCAACGTTCAGTGTACTCCTGTAGTCTAAATCATACTTCCTTGGTGTGCCTCCACCAGCCAGAGACCACTCGAACGTACTCCCCTGGTCTATCTCAACGACCCACAAATATCAAGCATTCTCCCTTGGTGTGTCTGTGTGACATCATCTCTTCCTTCTATCCTCCCTCGCACCCTCCACCCTAATATCTTTACCTCTCCCTCCCTCACACCGGACACCCACCTTGTGCTGATGTTAACCCATTCCTCCCTCCACCTCCCCCTCTGACCCCTCTCCTCTCCTGTATCTCTGCATGCCAGCCTTCCATTCCCTGCCATTACTTGCGTCTCCCTTAGAATGTCTTTCCCTTCCTTACCCGTCACATTTTCAACCCTCCCATCTACCTTCCCTTTAGCACGACGGCGCGACCACTGGGAAAGACGTGCAATCCTTGAGCAGAACGGTACGGCTCCCTGAGTCCGATGGGTAGGACCTTCAACCTGACCCTGACTGACTGAGGTCAGAGTTCAGGCCATCTTACCCAAAGGGTGTCGTGCCCTCACGCTCACGAGGTTATACCATCAACAACCCCCGACAGAGGCGGCTCACCACGGGTTGGTCCCCTGGTCCCTCATCTCAACTCTGTGTCGGGCTGGCGGCCGCGGCAGACACCGCCCCGACACGCGACACAAATCGTTAAGTTCCCAGAGAAACACATGACCTAAACATTTCCTCCAAGTACTGAAGAAAAAAAAAATCTTAATAACAAAACTTTCCCTTCAGCAACGTGGTGTCTGTCATTTCCGCCTCTTGCATGTGCTATCACACACACACACACACACACACACACACACACACACACACACACACACACATATATGTATATATATATATATATATATATATATATATATATATATATATATATATATATATACACTTGTCATGAAAAAGGGTGATTGGTTATGGGACACGAGAATAGAGCCCAAGGTTTAGAGAAATAAGCCCCGGACGATGAGTGGTCATACTTCCATAAGACCATCACACAGCTGACGGGATGACGGTGATGTATGAGTTCTGGTCGTTCACTGGCAACACACAGACCAGAGACCAAAACTGACGGCAATGATAAAATCCACGCCAGATACCAACTCCATCAGAATACACACACAGCAGAACCTAACCACAACGGACTGATTTTGATTACAATGGATCGTTTTTTCTTTTAAGATCTAACTGAAGCTAAATGGTTAGGAATGAGTCATTACATTCAGTGTAAGTTCTAGTTTCCGTCGTGTTACATCAACGTCCATTTGTTGTAAAAAGAAAATAACAAATATTAGCGGTTATCAAAGATCGTTATACACATGGTACTGTTCAGATATTCTTCAGCCATACATCTGTTGACTCATAGAGGTAATGGTTACCACTGAAGAAGTTACCAATAAAGCTTGTGCTCATGGACAAGGCGCTAATCCCAGCAAAACTCAGTCAGTTAATGACACTTCGCGCCAAGGTCGTCACTCCTAGATCGCTCTAATACCCATGACGACCATCAACCGATGTCGCTGTTAACTGTGACGCGCCGCCACTCGATCCCGCTGATACACTCGACGGCCGTGACGATATGGCGCTGACTTACACTCACGGCCAATAGATGGCTCCGATTCCCGTGATTGACGTCAGTGCACGGGGTTCAACACGCGTATTCGCCATCAGTGACAGCCAATGCCGATAACCACCAATACACTGGGCGTTACAAGTGCTCTTGCGATCGCCATCGGGAGAGCTGCTGGCGGCAGAGGCGGACCGTTGGACTAGCATCCAACGCGTTAAGACGGGGGAGGTCCCACAAGCCGTGATTCTTAAGAATGATCTTAAAACCAAAGTCTTCTTCTTTAAACAGGCGTCTCAGGAAGAGGCATCCTTTATAAACATTCCCCTCCAAGAACTCGGCATCTTTCTTCTTAGACAACAGGAAGCCAGCGACTCTTCCATACAGCGGGAGACCAGCAACCCTTCCAGACAATAGACCAGCAACTCTTCCAGACGACTGGACACCAGTGACCCCTACAAGATAACAAGAGGCCAGCAACTCTCTCAAACAAAAGAGGACCGGCAACTCTTCCAGACAACAAGTGACCAGCTACCCTCAGACAAAAGGAGACTAGCAACTCTTCCAGACAAAATGGAAGCTAGCAACTCTTCCAGACAACAGAGCACCAATCATTTTGCATATTCCTTGCACCTCCGACAGTCGACTGAACTCCTCTTTTTCTCTCCGTTTTTACATTCACTGCATTAGCAATCAGCGCAATTAGCATACACTGCGTTAATACACCAGGTCCGCTTCACGCACGTCGAATTAATATATATATGTGCGACAATTACATCCCCTTCGTCAGCAAATTATTTCTGTTGTGACTATGGTGCTGCACTTCACCGCAGCACCATAGCGACATCGAGAGAAAACGGTATGTTGTACCTCGATGATGACGAGAGACTGACGGATGGTTATCTGCTGTACTGCTATGTACCATAGGGACATGGACGGACTGTTATCTACTGTACCTCACTGTACCGTGGGAAAACAGAGACAAACGGTTACAGGCTGAATCTCAATGTACCACAGACGGACGGTTGTTTGAAGTACTTCACTGTACCGTCAGAACACGGACAGACGGTAGTACACTGAGCGAGCCACTATACACATGAAAGCGGTGAAATACCAGCTACGCTGTAAAGTTTTGTGAGGTAACCGTGCTAGATTGTTGTAACTCTGACGTGACGTAGCCTCGTTTTCTGTAAGTTTCATGAGTCGTAACCTCACAGCACCGTGACTCATGCTGCTACATAACCCCACAGCACTGAAGTACCTTGACGACATGACCTGACACCGTGTGGTAAACCTCGGCGCACCACAAAACGATGCGTTTACAGCCATAACGGTTGAGCGTCATGCCCCAATGTCACAGCATTACAAGACTCTGTGGCACGGCGTTACGAGCATGAAGATTGTAGCATGTCCTAAATACACCCTTGTCGAGTTTAGAGTTCCTTATACACGATCATGTGACCTGTAAACCTTGCTGCTGTATCACCAACGCCAACACTAGGGAAAGCTAGCGAAATATAATCCTTTTATTGAGGAAGATGGTATCATGTCCCTATCATTATAACACCTGGTGTGTCATAACCCCAACACAGTCAAATATGCCGGATCATAACCCAGACGTTGTGAAATATAATGTGTCTTCACCTCCCAGCGACAGGAACTCTGAATCATATAATATAATTAAGCGTAAAACAACTCGCCAGTAGCAGCTCGCAGCTCAGCTGACGAACCTGTTTACCTGAGGAGGAAAAGGAAGAAGAGTGTTCTCCATCACAACACATAGGAGAAATTTGCTGGACGGAGCGAAACACTTTCCAGCGGATCAAAAGTGTTGTTCGCTGGCCGTGTGAGGACGAGGAGGCTACAGGATGGTGAGCGTGGCTGGCCGATCAGTCGTGGGCGGGTTGTGTATATATCACTGAGAGGCAAAAGTTTATCCGAAACCCTAACCGGATTATTTTTTCCCCCTCTCAGTCAGACTTTTTTCTAATATCAAAGTTTTCCTTGTGATCGGTTTTTCCCCCCCTCGAGTCATACTTTCTCCTCCGATCAAAACATTTGAATCCCGGTGTGGCTACATCTATCCCTGGGACAAAGGTCTTTCTTACATCGCAGTTCACTAGGGATAAAGTTTTCATTTTTTTTTTTTTTCTATTACCAATTCATCCCCCTCAGGGGCCGAAAGTTTTCTCCTGTGGTCAGTTTGTCCCCCCACAGATCATCAACCCTCTCCTCCCTGTGGTCCGCTCTCTCCAGGGACAACGTTGCCGCTTTGGTTAAAACGTTCTCTGGGGACAAAGGAGAGGGGGAGGGGGGTCAAACGTTATCCCTTATGACTAGAGGATTCCTATGTGGTCGGAGTTTATCTGTACTCGGGGAATTTTCCCTGTAGCCTAAATTTTCCAAATGGTCGGAATATTCCCTGTGGTCTGAATATTCACCCTCCAGGCTTTTTCCTACTTTGTCAGGAAGGATGGCCACACTCTGGACTTCATGTTCCCTTGTATGTAACACGTGAGCAGCAGATAGCTGTGGTATGGCCGCTGGCGGGCGCTCCTGGAGGATATAATCTACACCATTACCCACTCCACCCACATTTTTCTCCAGATAATGGGTGCTGGGATAAGGGTTGAACCTTGCGTTAGAGGATGTACTTGTGCACACAGGTATGTGCATGCCTTGTTGAGCGCGTCCAGTGCATAAATAGCGAGTTTCCTCTGTGTTGGGAGTACGGAGATCTGTATGATGCAAGGAGATAACGGGGATGAAAAAGTGTGCAAATTGTGGGGCTTGGGAGGGAGCGGATTTAGGTTGAGTTCGTGTACCGCCGTTTGGGAAATGCGTGTTCCGCGAGCGACGATGGCAGGTGTGATTACCTGGTGTGAGTGTGAGTAAGTGTTGTAGGTGCCGTGGCGACAAGCGACGAGGGAGGGGGGGGGGGAGGAGGAGGAGGAGGAGGGAGCGGCAGCTGTGTGGCCAGTCCCCTGTCTGGGTCGTCTCTCTGTCTGCGGGATCATCCCAACGTCCAGCCCTCACCATGCCTCTCTCTCGCCTTTCATCCTCTCACACACAATTTTCATAAATTGAGGAAAAGTGCGCACTTAATTTTGTGGAACTGCACATTGTACACGTTTTTGCGTTGTACCAAATTGAGTGGAGTGTGAGCCATATATTTATTTGATCGTTTGGGGACGCTTCTCAACATTTTTGTGATGTATTTAATAAACTGCGTGGATGGAAAGGCTAGGGTTGGGAGGGTAGAGAAGGCTGGAGGGGTGGGAGGGCACGATAGTTGACGAGGGAGGGCATAACGGCTGGGGTGAGAAGATAGGAAGGTTGGAGGGTGGGAAGGTAGAAAGGTTGTGGGTGGGAAGGTAAGAAGACTGGGGTGGGAAGATAAGATGGTTGGGGTAGGAGGAAAGTTGAGGTATCAAGGTAGGGAATGGGGAGAGAGATGGCTGGGGTGAGAGGATAGGGAGATTGTGAGTGAGAAAGTAGGAAAATGGGTTGGGAGTTCTTCATGATATGTTGGCAAAGAACAACCACATGACATAACACGAAATTTAGCTAGAAAATGTCGTGAAAGATGTGAAGAAGTACGTCTAGTATTCTAGAATGTGGATGAAAGGAACAAAATGAACGAAGAAATAGTGAATATAGACAGCAAACAGAAATTCAAAACGTTGTATGACAGAATTATGTGTCGCGAGATGAAACCCCACGAGTGTAAAATCCCCTCCCTACAGAGTACTACTAATAGGAATATACTTGATCACGGGCAAAACATTGTGATCTTTTCCAATATATACATACATACATACATACACATTATATATGCACTTTATTCGTACATAATATATATATATATATATATATATATATATATATATATATATATATATATATATATATATATATATATATGACCACTCAGCGCGAGGTAAGGGAATGGCAAGTCTACGAATGTAGGAGGATGACTGATCACCAGGGAATGAGGATATACATCCGGGACGATACGAGCGACCAATCATCTTGGTCGACTGGATATTTAAGGTTTAGGCCTATCGAGGTGCCATGGTCATCAAGGCCGACTACATCAAGTTATAACCACTGATAGAGGAAAATAAAAGGGACATCTGGTACGTTCACGATGTTTCGACCGCCACGCGCACACACACCCCGTAGCGCAGTAGTGGCCCACAGCGAGGGAGAAGAGAGATAAGCAGACTCAGCAATGCAGTATAAAGGGATTACGAATCAGGAAGAGCAAGAATGAGCAATCAGGTCCAGATGAACCATCAGCATAAAATGTAAGAACACACATGTGGCAAATACTGGAATAACTATTAAGGAAAACGACCAATGATACGAAAACCACCGTAACAACCAATCAGCGCGGGAGCAATATGAATGAACCAATCACGTGGGAGTAAAGACAATTTGCCATGAACCGCCACCAGGAAATTCCCCCGTATTAATTCCGAGCATTTGATGCCACGGAAAATATCATTCCCGCACGCGAGCGCTCAAAGGGACTGAATACACACGGAAATTTGGCTAAATGAAAAACAGGCAACAGCAAAAAAACGTTGTTCACGTCCATTATTCGGATAGGTCGGTAAATGGCGCGGCGGGTCCCGGGCCTGATGCTGCTGTGTTGGGGGTGCAGCAGACACGCTCGCCAACGTACGTACACAAGGGCAGCCGGGAGAGGAGGAAGGGAGGAGGGGACTCGTGTTACCCTAATGTACTCCCCCATCACAACACAAAAGGATCAAGGTCTGGGTGCAGCCTCTAAACACTGATCTTGGGTCTCTATGAAGATACACTAAATGACAGTGGAAGCAGTAGCAGTTGGAGTACGAGAACCAAAGTTCCCTCAGGAGATTATAAGGATCAGATTAGATGTTGAGGAATTCGTAAAGCACTACAACATAAAAAAAAAAGAATGTTCAGCACATTTTAGCAAGAAAAGTATATCTATGAATTTTTAACTTTATCTAAAATCATATGTCTTGGCCTCTTTTGAAAAGATTCATCGACCTGATCAATATGAACATTATTGTCAAAATCTTCTCCAATACTCTCTTCAACACTAAAATCTAAGATTTCTGCATTGTAGTCATTTCAAGTGATCTGATAAATCATAGGCGTTTGTATGGTCGTCCCTTGAAGTTCATATCACACTAAATCTAACCTTAACGCTTTCAAGCAAACCTGTAATTCTACCACCATCAATTTACCCCGTATGAAAAAGAAAGAAAAAATCCAAATAAATCTAACCCCTTGGGCACGACAATATCACCGTCGTGCTCAAGACACGCACCGATTTGCTCAAGGGCCGCGCGTACCCACATGTGTTTCGAAGGTAATGGCTTAATGCGCACAGGGGGAGGGGTCGGTCTACTTCCGCGCTGATGGGGTTAATGTAACCCGCCCTTACCTCAGGGCGCCGTTAACAACTACCTCATCCATTACGGAAATAAAGAGCCAATGTCCCCCCCGTCGAGTGAGGAATGGCAGGAATTCCAGCGGCTGCAGGGAGGACGATGCATCATGGCGGATTTTCAGCTTGGAAAATCGGGCCATTTGTCACCAGCCCTGTTACTTGTCAGGAGGAAAATTGAAACTATTAGCAACGCGTCCAATCTTCCACAGCTGCGCCAGATGATGATCCTCTAAGCTACAAGAAAATGATTCACTGCTCCTCATTAACACTTTCTTCTAAACCTCATATCATTATATCTGAACCCTACATAAATGCTTGGTACAAGGCTATAGAAATTAATGGTTAGAGATAACGGCCCCAACGTTGGACATCGCTTCTCGTAGGTCTGGACCGCGACTTGCGCAGCGCCGCCCGTCACTGAATGACGTTCTCAAGCTGCTTCACCTTCACCACATGAAGAGCTGAGCATATTTCCCTCACTCGATCATAAACATTATGAAATTCCTCTACTCATCTTTCATCGCTTTAACTCAGACTGACTGACCCCAAGAGGTCCAAAACAGGTTTGGGAAGGCAAATCAAATTTCTTCCTTTTAATGTACAGTGAGAACAGAAGCTGAAGGTTCGTTGACTTCACGCCAGCAACATAAAACACGACGCAGGCATGCGTACGTCTGGCGTATATACACGCATATCACATAATACCAGCTAACTGTCGCATCATATACTGTATAAACATGTATTGGTTGACGGCAGATTGAAAGCAGTTAAGACTTTAAAACTCATTTATTTTAAGAACGAAGCTTTGCAAAATTCGAGGAGGGAGGGTTGGGTGGGAAATGATGCAAAGCTCACCGACAGGATGTAGGGAGGAGTTGGCTCCCACTCCCACTTCAGCAAGAAGGAAGCCGGAGGTTCCATATTTCATTTCGGCAGGATGTAAGGTGGGGCCTCGACGCCACGCCGGAGTCGCAAGCATTCAAAGGCACCATGGTCCTTGGATTCTCGTGCCAAATGGCAAAAATATCAAAATACGCTCCTAGTGCTATTTTTTCTCCCCTGAAAAGCAAAACCTTGAATATATTCTATATTCATATGGCAAAAACGCCTCTGTTTAATTAACGTTTGCCTCTAATTATGTACTGCTGCAATCTGCAGAACACTCCAACTTGTAGAATGAAGCATTTACTGGTTCAGCTCGTGTATGCTGTGAGCAGAGGATAACTCCTATGCATTTATTACAATAATTCAGCGAGGAAAGGTCTCACTGGCAACCCAGTGTCTCCCCCTGGATACGCTCGTGCTTGTGCATTGTAATTACAAACGCCCTCCCCTTATTTTCCCATCTTATCAAAGGTTACTATGATATGAATTCTAGAGTCTCAGAAAATAAAAAAAATAAAAAAAACATTGAAGATTCTGATTAAACTGATTAACAACGGCCGAAAACAGATTTTCCATAGGCAGCTGATACTCACAGGCACTGGAATCCATTCCCAACTCCATCTAGATTCATTTCAAAGAGATAACAGGCACAAGGAATCATTATACCTCTAACTGATCCAGGATTTGCAATGATATCTTTACTGTATATCTAGAAAACTGGTTCGCAGTTTTTCAAGTTACCCAGCCTCTATCTTACCCCCCACTGGAGCATTCTGCAAGCCTCCGGCTCGAGACATCAAGATGGCTCAGTTGATCTTAATGTCCCATAACCTGGCGAACGTCTTTGTATAGAGTTTCAAGCACCAGCGGCTAGCAAGACCCAGGAGAAGAACCAGCGAAAAAGGAGAAGCCATAACGATGCCAACAGATTCCATCCTTACTAACATGTTGTTGCATCAGCCCTGCAAGTTACGGAACTTCAAACAGGCGGCGAGGATCACTATATCATTTCTTTTACAGTCAACAGTTCGTCAACAACAAACATGTAGGTAAAATTATTTATATATATGTACACATGCGAGTATAATTCAATATTACTAGTTTATCTACTTTATTCAATCATTTTCCATTTAACCCACTTTTTGCATCTATCTATAACTTACAAAGGTTACCATCAACTAAATAAAAATTTAATACTATTTAATTCTATCAGATAACATAATCTCCGCCCACCGATGATAATACAAGCCTTGCAAAAGAACCGTTATGTTGGCGGAGTCCACTAACAAACATGTGTAAACATGTGTTCATAAATAAAGTTTATATATATATACATATATATATATATATATATATATATATATATATATATATATATATATATATATATATATATATATATATATATATTCTTTTTCTTTCATACTATTCGCCATTTCCCGAGTTAGCGAGGTAGCAGTGCGGTTTCAGAAGTGGTAGAGGATGTGTGGATCAGGTGTTTGCTTTGAAGAATGTATGTGAGAAATACTTAGAAAAGCAAATGGATTTGTATGTAGCATTTATGGATCTGGAGAAGGCATATGATAGAGTTGATAGAGATGCTCTGTGGAAGGTATTAAGAATATATGGTGTTGGAGGCAAGTTGTTAGAAGCAGTGAAAAGTTTTTATCGAGGATGTAAGGCATGTGTACGTGTAGGAAGAGAGGAAAGTGATTGGTTCTCAGTGAATGTAGGTTTGCGGCAGGGGTGTGTGATGTCTCCATGGTTGTTTAATTTGTTTATGGATGGGGTTGTAAGGGAGGTAAATGCAAGAGTCCTGGAAAGAGGGGCAAGTATGAAGTATGTTGGGGATGAGAGAGCTTGGGAAGTGAGTCAGTTGTTGTTCGCTGATGATACAGCGCTGGTGGCTGATTCATGTGAGAAACTGCAGAAGCTGGTGACTGAGTTTGGTAAAGTGTGTGGAAGAAGAAAGTTGAGAGTAAATGTGAATAAGAGCAAGGTTATTAGGTACAGTAGGGGTGAGGGTCAAGTCAATTGGGAGGTGAGTTTGAATGGGGAAAAACTGGAGGAAGTGAAGTGTTTTAGATATCTGGGAGTGGATCTGTCAGCGGATGGAACCATGGAAGCGGAAGTGGATCATAGGGAGGGGGAGGGGGCGAAAATTTTGGGAGCCTTGAAAAATGTGTGGAAGTCGAGAACATTATCTCGGAAAGCAAAAATGGGTATGTTTGAGGGAATAGTGGTTCCAACAATGTTGTATGGTTGCGAGGCGTGGGCTATGGATAGAGATGTGCGCAGGAGGATGGATGTGCTGGAAATGAGATGTTTGAGGACAATGTGTGGTGTGAGGTGGTTTGATCGAGTAAGTAACGTAAGGGTAAGAGAGATGTGTGGAAATAAAAAGAGCGTGGTTGAGAGAGCAGAAGAGGGTGTTTTGAAATGGTTTGGGCACATGGAGAGAATGAGTGAGGAGAGATTGACCAAGAGGATATATGTGTCGGAGGTGGAGGGAACGAGGAGAAGAGGGAGACCAAATTGGAGGTGGAAAGATGGAGTGAAAAAGATTTTGTGTGATCGGGGCCTGAACATGCAGGAGGGTGAAAGGAGGGCAAGGAATAGAGTGAATTGGAGTCATGTGGTATACAGGGGTTGACGTGCTGTCAGTGGATTGAATCAAGGCATGTGAAGCGTCCGGGGTAAACCATGGAAAGCTGTGTAGGTATGTATATTTGCGTGTGTGGACGTGTGTATGTACATGTGTATGGGGGGGGGGGGGTTGGGCCATTTCTTTCGTCTGTTTCCTTGCGCTACCTCGCAAACGCGGGAGACAGCGACAAAGTATAAAAAAAAAAAAAAAAAAAAAAAAAAAAAAATATATATATATTCCTAAATGCGTATGTACATACACGCCAACAGTAGACATGGACGTATTCAGACACACGAACTCAAATCCAGGCTAAGAATTTTTCATTGTGACATTTAATGGCCTCTGGGTCTACCCATATCCTGACCTGCTTATCAATATATCTATAATCTCTTTGTGTTTATCTTAATAAATCTATACTGTACTAATATATCTCAATAATTCCAACAGCAAATTCATTTCCCAATCTATCTTTCTGACCTCCCGCCAAATAGCGGACTGGCTGGAGCAACATCTGTTCAAGCGACCATCGTCAACATGTAACAAAACGATAACCCACAAATATTGTCTGTGATCATTCCACGTAAATTCTTAACTTGCACGCCTTGGTCACCACCACACGAGCATGCTGTAGAACCCCAATAGGTTAAAGAACCCTATAGCCGGTGAGCCAGCGTGGCGGCTACTCCATTCCTTGACGTACTATACATAATTTTACCGTCCAATGAACGCCATTGGCCTTAAAACGTCTTACTCCCACCAGATGAAACCGACGCCACTTGTATATAAATGCGCTTCAAACCCTCGGACCGCCAACTCTTCCTGCTCGCTCTAAACCCGAATAATAAATATATCAGAGAGGGAATTTACCTCCAATTTTTTAGATATTTCTGCGGGACTCACGCTCCGGCTCCCAGGAAACCTCAAGGCAATGTTTCCGTGGATACTGACCATCCCCCGCCTTCGCTGCAAGAGATAAGTCAAAGAAGAAAAAAGAAATTCAAATTCGTGTATACGAAAATCCAACGCGACTTTTCTTTTTCCATCATTTCTATGTATTGAGCCTCAGGGAAGGATTTGTGGCGTTTTGGAGAGTAATCTGGATGTTGTTACGGAAAGTCAAGAGAAATTTCAGTTTTTGAAAGACTTCCTACCGACTTCCTACCAAGAAGGGCCGTGTTACAACGCAAGTGTTCCGTATCTTCGGTTATCATTTTTTCTTTTTTATCATTTGCAAAGTCAGTACCTGACGCATATGTTAATCTTCTACTTAACACACACACACACACACACACACACACACACACACACACACACACACACACATGCACTCACGGGCCTCCGTAGTGTACTGGTTATCATCAGCGATCATCAATCACCAAGGGCCTGCAGGGTTCGAATCCTCGGCGCAACATTCGGCCCACAGCCAATCTCAACTGTTCATCCTCCCCTCGGAGGCGGTCGATAAATGAGTGTTTGGCTTAGGCTGATGTGTTACAGGCGTAACGGCATGGTCCATATATACAACGTTAAGATATGGGGCGACACGACTGTGAAACTTTCCCCGTAACACACAAATCGTAACCACCCACACACAAGATATAATGGTATATCAATGTGAGGTCATAAGAAATTAAGCAAGAAATTTGTTTAAAGATATGCGCCGTAAAAAGGTAATCTTATAAGCAGTGGTTGAATGGTATAAAAACTGAATGAGGATATGGTAATTCTGGACAACATGCAGTTGAGAAAGTTGTATAATGGTAAAAAAAAAAAAATCAGATGGGACCCCGAGGGTACAACTCCCTCATTGTACAGTACAACAGAGAATCAAACACACACACACACACACACACACACCTTTCGTGGTATATTGGTTAGCGTTCGCTGGTCATGATTCAAGCACGGGCCAGCCTGAGTTCGAGTCCTGTAAGCGGTAATCGGCCCACAAACAACCCAGCTGTTCACCCTCCCGTCAGGAAAAGTCATAATATAGGTACCTGGCTTAAAGATGGTACTCGTTTGTGTATGTCTCGACACAAGAGCACAGTGCCAACAGCTCTCTTCAGACGCTCCCTTTTTTTTCTGAATAATGACGCAAATCATATGATGGACTCATCCGTCCAAGTATGGAGTACTGATCTCACATCTGATGACACTATAATTCAACACTCATCACACGGGGTTGAGTCCAAAGCAGTCTTATTTATACTCTCCCAAGTCTGATCTTAACCCACTTGTTCTATGCTAGACGTTTTGTTCACCTCTCTCTCTCTCTCTCTCTCTCTCTCTCTCTCTCTCTCTCTCTCTCTCTCTCTCTCTCTCTCTCTCTCTCTTCCATAGACATTACTTTGGTTCTTACTCCCATGAGCTAGCTGTCTGTGTGTCCGCTATGAGCTGGCACTTCCAAGGATGGTGTTTTCTTATACCTGTTTCCTTCACAATGCCGAACAGAAATTGAAATTCGTTAGCCCCTTTTGTCTTTCCTAATAACCGTGAACTGCCCCTTTTTAAACGGAAAAATTTCCACTTCCTATATTACTATTACAATACTTTTTCTTTTCTCACCTTTTCACTTTTCTTAACCCTTTTTGTCATATTCTAATTAAGGGCTAGCCTTCGGTGTGGATTTTCGTCCGTGACTAACGCTTCCCAAAAATGTGTTAATGCAATATTCAGTATCAAACGTTTTCACAACAAACTAGGGAGATGAGGGTTCTAAAAATTTTCCCAGTGTCATCATATTTACACCTATGCGCCCGAGACACGCTACGCGTAAAGAGTGGATTTCATTTCAGTATCATTCCCACGAAAGTTTATTGCAAATGGCCAAGGGTCGATTTTCATATATAATGCCTATGTACCGATGAGGGCGTTACCGGACTCCGCCTGCTCGTGCATAAGCCACGATTGAGAAGTCAGCTTGATCCTATATATATATATATATATATATATATATATATATATATATATATATATATATATATTCCTACGAGTCCATCGGGAAGATGAAACACAAGTTCCCAAGTGCACTTTCGTGTAATAATCACATCATCAGGGGAGACACAAGAGAGAAATAAAAGTCAGTTGATAGACATCGAAGAGACGAAGCTAGGACGCCATTTTCTACCTTTAGTTCACATACCAGTTTTAAAGGCCAAGAAAACTGACTGAACTGGCTGTGCGATTCACAAGATCTTTACAAAAAAAAAAAAGTTATCCTATACAGCATTACCCAGAACCGGGCGCTCATTTGTATAAGCTTGATTCACTACGTCGACAAATTCCCCTTCCGAATATGAGCACAACTGATCCAGAAGTTTAATATTTCTCACCTACAATACCCATGTGCAAGCAGTGAGCTTTCTCGGGGGGCAAGAAAAAAAGTGACCCCCTGAAAGGCTTCAACCACACAAAAATTATAACTTGGTCCACGCACTATTCATACCAAGTTTGATCTCCGATGATCAAGTATTGGTTTAGGAGGAAGTATATCATACAGCACTTTTTTCCCCCCGACCGCCGTCTTGAATTCCAGTTCGACCTCATTTGTACAAGTCGGGAAAGCCTTGATGCAAATATCGTCCAAGATGTGTGGTAGGCTGCTTCAGTATTATCGGATTCTTACTGTGGTAGCAACAGAAATATGTATACGAAGCTATGAATTTTGATCCCAGCTTCCGATCAGCACTGAGTTTAATCTTAATCATGACTCATTCTTCACAACCTAACCCCAGTTAACACACGAGCCATTCCCAGATATGTTGTTCTTGTCTGCTATGCCAGTTTACCTCCTCCCCCGCCATGATCATCCCCTCCCCATCCACCCTAACCATGCTCCTCACCCAATACGACCCTTCCATTCCCATCACCAAGCTCGTATCTAACACGACCTCACACCACTATTTGTCCTTCCTAACCTTCTCCCCACCATCCCCTCCCCCATCTCCAAGCTCCTCCACGCCACTCCTTCCCCAAGCTCCTCCCACACCAGGTCCCACCCCAAGAGCACTCTCCAGGCTCCTCCTCCGCCTCTCATCCCCACCAACACCTCCACCTCGGCTCATCTTTTCTTCCTTTTTTTCATCTAACTTTCACAGAGTAAATAACTCTCACGTATCACTCTTAAGGCACTCCCCACCACCACCACCATCCACACACACAACCTAGCATTTATCGATACCACCATCGCCTTTTTGAGACATGCGATACCTTCTCTCCTCCGTCAACTCATCCGACTACTGGCAACTAATGTCAGTCATAGCCACGACATCCACAACCACCACTCACACCACCACCACCACCACCACCACCAACCACCAGTACTACCACCAACCGCCACCAGCACCAGCAGCAGTTCTCGTCTCCAGCATCAGGGCAGATCATCAGCATTAAGCCGCGACTCACACACAATCCCCAGCCACTTAAGAGCTATCACATCCTCCTTAAGCACAGCCTCCACTCACCAGAATGAGCCCGGGTTAACTCTGGAATATGTGGTGCCAAGCAGGCCATTATCTACGTTATCTTACCTTGAATAATGTTAACTAGCGCGTGTATCAGCGTGGGCTCTGAGGCGAGACTGCTTCATAAAGCCATCCACACGTCGAGGTACCTTCGTCAACCCCTTGAGCACGACGGGACGACCCTTAGGCATGATGCCCTGGTCTTTTGACCTGACCCTTAAGGGAGTTAACTCTGTCCTATATGCTTCAGCCCAGACGTCATCTTTGACATGATCTTCGTTACCTTACACTGTGTAACACTGGATCGGAAGAACGGGGTTAATCTTGTGAACTCGCGTTCTTTCATCAAGGACGTTCACCGTGATAATAAGAGCCACACAATGGACTTGTCCACCGGAGCAACAGGAGAGAACATAAGATTTACGTCTTCCCTTAGCATCGTGACATGAGCAGTTCCCAAGCATCTACGAATCACGCAGCAGTACAAGAGCTCTTAAGAGTTAATAAGCCTTTTTACAAAAGCAATGTACGCTCTCATGAATTACGGCAATGGACGCACCATCCCCATTATAAACAAGGGATTTAATGTCCCTCGCCTCCTCTTGCACCCAATTATAAAATCTTAGGAGGAAGTATGAATGTCAGTACTTGTACTAGATAAACCCAAGTACTCTTGTTGCTTCTCGTCCATTCAAGCCTTTCATTAGTCGGTTTCAAGATCATTTTGAAATGTAAATACTTTATTCTAGAAAGTAACATGAAGTCAATTTCTTTACAAACATTGCCTAACATTCGAGTGATCTCTTATTTCATACTTCCATTCAACACAGCTTGAACGAGGGTATCATGAGCATAATCAACGTCTCCATCATCTTCCGGGAAAGAGATGTTGACAATTGTAATCAAATCTTGTAGGGTTCAGTGCATCCCCTTGAGGTATGTCCTCGCTACCATAACATGATCGTTGATACAATACTTGAACTCTCGTATTCATGAGAAAGTCTTCAATCCACCCAAGATACTTTGCCCAAAAATATCATTCTCGCTAACCCAAAGAGAATTATTCTCTCATGGGCCTTATCAAAAGCTCCCTTAAAACTTAGGAAATTCTAGGATTTTCAACTCATCATCCGACAAGAAGCTACTGATACCATGAGCAGTACCTCCTCTTACCCTAATGAACACGAGTCAGTGCAGCATGACGCTTCCCCTGATCGTTTGGAAAAGTATGTTTTGCAATAGTCTTTCAAGGGTCTTCTTACGTACGTCAGCTGTTAACAACCTTGGTCTTACTGAAGCAAAGCCCAGACAACACTGCTGTAACAGAAGCCAACCCTTGTCGGCACTGCTGTAACAGAGGCAAACCCTTGACGACATTGGTGTCAGATCTCCGGGATGGTTCAGCGTTTTTTGCTTTTTTTTTTGGACTCGGAACAATGGTCGGCGATTTCCAAACTCTCAGACTGATACCACCCGCGAGCGATTCTATCAAGGTTACCCTTGGACTACGCCAGTACTGCGGTGGTATCATACATCACCCCCATCATTCTACTGATGCATTTAATTTCCCTGTTGTTGGTGCCTCTTTATCACCCCTGGAGAGGTAGGGTTGTCTGTCCAATCCCCGACATTACAAATTCCTCCTCGATTTTCATATCTCTTAACTTCCTTAGAGACTTGTTGAGCTCATTCAGATTCCTAACTGGCAGAGAATCTCTCGATGATACCCATTCCCATTGGTCCAATATTTCCTGTCTTTCCCTATCCTAATCTAGATGTGGGCTCCTCTGGTGCTACCGTCTTTACCAATGTGAATTCCCTCTCACACATCTCAGCAAGAATTGTTTACCGATAGTGTTGCTGAAGAGCAACCAATACTCCCATCCCCTGATCCTCCTCCCTTGTCACTCCTTATCTCCCCAATATACTTCACAAGCTCCTCGGTCCCTCATGTATTAAGCTCCTTATACCGAGCTGGTGCCTTTCTTACGAGTCGGAGCAGAGACTAACCTTGTGCCCACCAGAGAGTACCGACCGAGCCTTCGCGTTCGCAAAGCGTTCTCTCGAACCACCTTCTCCCAAGTCTCAGATCTCACCCTTGAGTGGTCGTATTCAGATCTTTCCTTCTTGTTTCCGGGGCCCAATGACCGGGCATCAAGGCTCTCAGTCCGGTCGGTGCCTTCTTTATATGGGCAAAAAATAGAACAAAAAGAAAACGGGAGTAATCAAGTCTGCTACCCCTGACATGGGTGGGATTACTTGGGCGGGATTACTTAGGTGGGATTACTTAGAGAGAGAATTCTACTCTCCGCACTCAGTCCGATAGCTACACAGAGTCCTCCAATTTGGATTTCCATTTCTAGAAGATAATTGGAAATTGCGTAGTACAAACTGTGGTGTCAGGTTGACTAGAATAAATGATTCTTTTTTTTTTTAAATACAAATCAATAGTTTCGTTAGGTAAGAAGATAACAATACTTATGTAACAATATAAAGTGTTCTAGCAACCAGTTAGGTATCTAGGTAATATTATATCATTTTGTCAGGTAATAATTCAACATGTTATGATATAATATAACCGTCTACTTTGACAGGGGGAAAAGTTAGAATTTCTCTTTTCGTTAAGTATTCATTGCGTAAGCAAGTTTTAATCACTATGATCCCTAAGTTGTTAGGTAATCAGTGCTAACCTGCTACATATATATATATATATATATATATATATATATATATATATATATATATATATATATATATATATATATATATATATCCACCAACCACTGACCTAGCGACTTTGACCCCTAACGACCACAGTACCACGCATGAACTCCGAGGGCATTCGGTCCACGGATCATCATATTATCTTCGTCACCGCTCTCATCTCTCGCACTTTAAGACGGGATTCATTTGTGTTTTGTTCTTTGCATTGTGTTGTATTATCTATAACCGATTTGAATGAAGATCATCGGTGTTCGTATGCCCGAAACGTCTCATGTATTTCAATAATGAAGTGAACATAAATATAGGATATTTAATTCACATTTTATCTGACGAAGCAAAACTTGTGGTGAAAAAAATCAAAAAAACAACAGAAAGCAAGTGAATTTTAGATATGCAGTTTTTTACAATGTATTAAAGAAAATATTCTGCCAGCTTACACACACACACACACACACACACACACACACACACACACACACACACATATATATATATATATATATATATATATATATATATATATATATATATATATATATATATATATATATATATATATATATATATATATATATATATATATATATATATGTATATATATATATATATATATATATATATATATATATATATATATATATATATATATATATATATATATATATAATATTCGCCAGCCAGCAAATACAATTTTCGTCCGACCAAACATATTCCGCTTGTATCCTCGCTAATTACAGTTATTAAATGCAGGGAATTATTATATGCAAGCTAAGATTTCTAATTAGTTTTAATAAACCAAATCATAATTCGGCTTTTTTTTCACTAATGATTTCAGAAAATGATAGCGCAGATTCGTCACTTGTTTCAAACACACACTGATCATGACCAGTCATCATTATCATCATCATATCATAATCGTAATTTCATCACCATCATTGTCAATCACAATATTCGCCACCGATATCCCCCTCACTATCACAATCCCTCGCTGCTGCCACCACCACCAAAATGATAATGTGAAAATCCAGAATGATCTTCTCTTCTTCATAATACCGGCCATTTGCCGCACTCGGAGCTCGGAGGCCCATGCAGACTCTTTCCTAAACACTCGCGTATATAAAATTCCCAGAAAAAGAACAGAGGGTGTGCGAGGCTGTCAGAGTGCGCGTTTCGACCCACCGGGAATCGGTATGATGAATCATTTTTCAAGTCAGATTGGGACGTTGTCTCATTTACGTTCTCTATTTTCCATATTACCGTGATACATCTAACCATTTTTATGGCTGCTACTGAGGAAAATAAAATCTTGATAGTTGATATGGAAAGATGAGTGTAAACCCTAAATTGATCAGTTTACCCCTTGAATCTGCAATTCTGCTTTCTACTAATGTTGAACATTTAAACAATGTCGGCGTACTTCAACCATTACTAAAACATAAGCGTATTTCTTAACATGTTAAGTTTTAAGGCCTATCTATTGACACTTAAACTAAATCGCTTTCTATAAAAGAACTCGATATCTAAACATATGTCCAGTTTGAACACTTAAATACCTATCACTTAAAGCTTAGGCTTAGTTTAAGAATTAGACCTAATTATCACTTAAAGCTTGCCTTCATCACCTATCGTTCGCTCTTAACCCAACACCCAACATAAAGCCGGCCTAGTCCACTGCTAGTTGTACTCCATTACCTTTCACTGTTTTGTGGGTCGCCCCAAATACTGTGAAAATTTATCTTCAGACCAAAACTTGATCTTCGGCAAAGTTCCAGCTACAATAGACGCTGTATACTCCAGCAATCCAACATTACGAGATGTATTCTCCTAGACCTTTAAGGAGCTATCGAGGACACATGGTCTTTCCCATTCTCAAAGCAAAGACGACAACATTCCAGCATCTTCCTCCTTGCAACAAGTACATAAAACCCTGTTCAGCGAGACTCGACCCACTCTACTAAGCCTAAGCAGGGAAGAAATGGCATTGGCTATTGGAAAATAATTGCTTGCTCTCTCCTAACGTCCTTCGAATCTTTACCGAGCAATTAGCTTTGGTAAGAAATCCTGCAAGAAGGATTTTGATTCTCAATTCATTTCTTTTCCATTTCCAGGTCTAGGAAGACGCCACGGATCCAGTTAAGGAAAAAATAGAAAGAATCCTGGTCAACTCCAACAGCTATCAGCTGAACCACATTTTTCACGTCTTTATCACTTGTCTTATCTACAGGAAACCCATTCCAGGGAACGGGGTTATCAAGAGGTGAAGCCACTTTAACAAAAGCTACGTTATCACAGTAACAAATGTCCAGACGCTCATGAGGTTCCTACCACAGAGATACTTTATGTCTGTCACATATCATCTCTTTATTTCATTTTCTATTTCTTTTAAAAAGGTCAAACTTTTACTTTACTATCATAAGAGTGAAGATCCATTATCGTCTGCAGCTCTGTTAGCTGGCCCTAACATTTCTCAACAGATGAAACAACTCGTGACTATAAAATCTTGATCCTTTTGCCCAACGGGACTAACTCCCATAACATTAATCAACTGGAAAGCGAACGGTGATAGATGCTCGTATTGATCTAATGGAGTGGCCGCCAGTATATGTCACTCAAGACAAAGGATGTAAAACTGAGACGCTTGTGAGTTCCTGTGTGTGTCAAGCGTCCTCGACACCTCAAGAATGAGTCGTGAGAAGATATCAGATTTTAGGAATGTGGAAGACACTGTCGCTTTACATATTCGTATTGTGGGGTGCCTTTCACTGTTATCTTAGAAAACGAGGTGTCACTCAGTCCAATATGTGTATCGTGTCTCACTGAAATATCAGAGGCTTGGAGGAGTGATCTGGAAAGACGAATGATAATAATATCTTTTTAATATATATTCAAATATTCACCTTACTTTTACAAACACAGTAGAAACGGATCAACTGACATCGAACCAAGAGGCCATAAAACCATTATCTCAATACGATAACAGAAAAGCCATCATTCCGACCACGGGCCTAAAACACAGTATAGCCATCGCAAGATTCCAAAATGCTTTAAAAAAAGAAAAGAATTGTATCCTTAAAGCGAATCTCTTCAGTCACGAGAATTATCATGAACCAGAAAGAGAAGTTGCAAGTGAGTGGCACACCTTATCATATGAAAATACAACACAAGACCTAAAACAAATGCTCAAGTCTACCTCGAGGCTTTGTGAAAACAAGAGAAATTCTTTAGAAAAATATGAAATTTAGACACACCCTCTCAGCAGAGAGATAAATCTCAGCACGCTAGAGTAATTACGTTTCCTGGAAAACCTTATTAAAAGTTTGAATCTCCCTCCACTTGCTGGTACAGCAAGATGCAAATCATGCGATCTATTGGCTCAACCAGCGGGATCTGTGGTCGTTCTTTGAATGAAGAACACCATGTTCTCACGTCATACTGGTATACTGATATAAGAAAATCTTTATCAATGATGCATAAAACCTTCATCAGATTTGAGACTGACTATGGCAGGCGTATGATTCTGCAAACATCACAGCCCTAAGGAAGTTAGACGACGTGTTGAAGATCAAATCCCTGAGAATGTGTTTAGGAGATACGACCAGCACACGGAAAGCCTGTACAACGTGAAGATGCGCACACGATCCCTTAGGACCTGCGTGCAGCCTTGCGTCTCTTTAGGGAAGAAATCCATAAATCGTCTGTGGTCCAAATTAATGGCCCGACCTAAATATCCCCAGAATGAAAAAGCATAATGGAACGCCTCCCTCAAGAACAGGAGGGAGGAATCCCTAAACTACTGAGACTAAAGTGTACCGTTCTCAACACACTGGCTAACGTACATCGCACAAACCTCCACCATTCATGCCACCTACGCAACAGAACACAGACCTGATAAATTCAGTGCCCCACTGCACAACCAAGTCAGCCAGGTACAGATTAAATATCCATTTCCGATGACATAACAGAATTCAATGAAGAACGTATTGTGAGAAGACAACACTATAATTAACAATAACGAATATCTCAAGAATGCAAAGATGAGACGGTCTGGAGATGGATATTGCAAAAGGCAGACAAACGGAAAGTGGGATGATACAGCTACATAAGAGGTCATCCTTACATGTTACTGTGACTGAGGTAGGGACGTTGAAGTAATGAAATACAGCACTCAAACAGTTTTTTCTCTATCTGAAGTCATGCAAGAATGATCCTTCTCTGTCATCCCATTTCTTAATATCCATGTCTTCTGACACATCCATCTCAATATCATCTCACACTCAATTTCTTTTTTAATGGTTACTTCAGTTGTTTACAGTACAAGTATACATTATACGCCATTACAGGGGAAAAAAGGAAATCAATAGAAATGATAGACGGAGTCTACAGTCTTCCGTCTGAACACACCACACACACACACACACACACACACACCTTTACACAGAACTGTCACATTCCTTGACCTGAGGTCCAAACCAGCGGACGTGGCCGGCTTTCTGATCGCTGAAGGAGCACGAAAAGTAGTAGTCAGTATGCCTGTCTATATCTATCTATCTCCATATTCACAAAGATATCTAGATAGATATACAGACAGACAGACATATAGATATTGGTATAAGAGAGGTGTTTTGAAGTAGCTGATGTAATGAGTGAGGTAGGGAGGGTGTCCAGAGGGGGCAATATCGAGGCGGGTGCCTCCCGAACCCGCACCCTCCACCTCCCACTACACACACACACACACACACACACACACACACACACACACACACACACACACACACACACACACACACGCCTCCACCCTCGCTGAGGCAAAGGGAAACCACTGAGGGAGACGTACTCACCTGGAGGCAAGGGAGGACTGAGACAAGGGAGAGCTAGAGAAACGTGAGGTAATGGTGTGTCATGTAAGAGGAGGAAGAACAGGAGAGAGCTGAGGAAATTCTGTGAATTGGGAGAGACGGAAGGAATGGAAAGAGTGACAATGAGGGGAGGGAGGGGGAACTCAGGACAGAAAATTAAATGCTTAATAACGTTTTTGTGACGTTTCCTTCCCTCGTTCCTCCGAGGGTCGATAATGCTTGCCACCATAACTGTGCCTCCTGCTCTCACCGGTACGACTTACCTCCCGTGCTGGAGCCGTAGCCGAGGCGCACCCACGGTTTCTCCCGCCCCTACTTACGGCCCACGTACATGATCACATGATGTTATACGAACCGCGTTTGCCCGACGCTTCCCTCCCTCAGCCCACTCACGTCCACCATCGGTTTTACCCTATTACAACAACAACGTCTGGCTCTGTGTATATGGCTGGCTATCCATGGCTGCTACGTCTTCAGTCCTACCAATAGAGCTGTGAACCTTACCCTCCCCTCCAGTTCCCACCCCCGACCTCCTGCTTACAACAGCTTATTCTTACACCCTATTTACGCTGGCGAGGGCCAAGTGTGACCCAGGGCTGGCAGAGTGCTGCCCCCAGCCGTTATCGCCACAGTTCTCCAGCCACACGTGAACTTCTGCCTCGCTGCCTCCTGCAGGTGTTTCCCATCTGAACTTCCACCGGGGCCCTGACCACGTATACGACACCGAGCATACACAAATCACATCAGCTACTTCAAGTCCATGACATTCTCGTCGTCGTCGTCGTCGTCCCCCCCCCCCCCCTCGCTCTACACCGCTGAGCTAACTCCTCCCAACCAAACTAACCTTCCCGTGTTTTAAAACAGGCAACCACGATCCCACTCGCCTGAAAAGGAGATTAACAAGGAGAGCGCCGTTAGCCATAATCGCGGGGGACGCTTCCATTTACAGAAATTCTTAAAAGCTTGTACGATTTTAATGGCCTCTGGCGGTCGAGCGCTCTGAATTATTGCGTCAGCCATCCAGGCCGAAGGTGGGATGGTGTGACCCTGTCATCAACTCACCAGGTTAAACACACACTCATGCTTGTTCACCAAGGTTTGAACACGAAATCATATGCCACTTTCCCTTATTCTTCTATTCTTTTATGGCTTCTGATCTTCTTGTTTCAATCTCATTTTCTTCCCGGGTCTGATCCGGGCTCATAGCTACGTAACAGAAATTTTCATGTGAAATGACAGCTAACTTGCACCTCACATCAACGCTATAATGAAACTTACTTCTCATACCACGTTCAGGTAATGTCTCATCATGAAACATAACCTCACCTCAACCCATTTTCATACCACACAACCCCTACTCATACACTAATGTCTCATCATGAAACATAACCTCACCTCAACCCATTTTCATACCACACAACCCCTACTCATACCACAGAACCCCCCCTCATACTACAAAACCAATTCCCTTTCCACAGAACCCCCTCCGCATATCACAAAATCACTCCTCATACCACGGTACTCCATATTAGAATCTCCTAACACCACAAAACCTTTCTTCGTACCACAGAACCACACCTCGTACCCTAGAACCCCTCCCCATACCCGCAATACAATGAATAAACCCCCAAAACCAAAGAAAATCATCACCGGTTTACTCTGTGTGAAATGACAATCACACCAAAGAAATCAACCTCCTCCTCATACACTAGATAACAAGTATCCCTTCAAAACCTAAAAGAAAAAGAGCAACTTACCCCTCCACACCCTACAAAACAACCAGCCCTTCACTCCAAAGAAAACAAGTAGCCCTTGACATCCCTAAAAAAAAAGGGGGGGGGGGGGGAAACCATTCCCTCACATCACAGACGCAGGGAGCCAACCTTTTACATCACACAAATCAACCATCCATCTCCATCATAGAAAACAACTCCCCCCCCCCCTCTCTCAAACCATAGAACCTCACCAACTCTTCACTCACCCCCCTCCCCATCCCCAAGGAACGATGGCCATATACCACACCATGCCGGGATATCTGACAACAACAACTTCACGGAGAACAACCACAACCTCACCTCCTTTAGAGATGGGCATTCATCCCTTCGCGCCAAAGAAAGAAAACGGATGCGTTTTTTACACCACACGAAAGTGGCCAATTCATCACACCTTGGAATACACTCACCTCCTCACGCCATATACAGGATGGAATCCCCCCTCCCGCCCCCCACAACAACAAAAAAACAGAAAACGACGATAGAGAAAAAAATAAACCGACCTCCCCTCACGCCAGTGGCAATTACCGTCTCTTCCACACACTAGAAAAGTACCGCCACTTGATACCAAACAGTCTATTCACAGTTTCACAACACTGAATAATAAATAAAGCGTCACCACTCCACACCACAGAGAACTGTTACCCCGTCACACCACAGGATGCTCTTACCTCGTCACACCACAGAAAACTGTTACCCCGTCACACCATAGAAAACTGTTACCCCGTCACATCATAGAAAACTGTTACCTCATCACACCATAGAAAACTGTTACCCCGTCGCACCATAGAAAACTGTTACCCCGTCACACCATAGAAAACTGTTACCCCATCACACCATAGAAAACTGTTACCCCGTCACACCATAGAAAACTGTTACCCCGTCACACCATAGAAAACTGTTACCTCATCACACCACAGAAAACTGTGACTCCAGGCAACAAATTTCTTTTTCTCCTTTTACACCACAAAAAAAAGAGCAGAATCTCCTCAAGCCAGTGAAAATCATTACCTCTTCCACTATCTCTTCACACCGGAGAAAAATCCTGAGTTCTTTACACAACAAAAAATTGAGGTTATTTTTACCGTTGTACCACAGATGACGAGACCTCTTCACCGTACATAGAATAACCGTATCCTCAAAATACAGTAAACTCCTTTTGTCTTCAAACCACAGAATTCTATCATCTTTTAATTCCTTGGAAATCTATCATGACTCAATCCCATCACAGAAAACCACCACCTCTCACCACGGAAAACGAGCAACCAACCCTCCCCACTAAAGAAAACGAGCAACCCTCCCCACTAAAGAAAACGACCGCAAACCTTTTCCCACCACAGAAAACAACCACCTCTCATCACAGAAAACGACCACCTCTCCCCATCAAAGAAAACTGCTGCATACCTCTTCCCACTACAGAAAACGGGTAACTCTTGTCCCAGCAGACAAGGACTAACTCCTCCATTAGAGAGAACAACCACCCCTCCATATCCGAACACGTAACAATGACATTATCTCAGGACTTTTAGATCCGTGTCATGCATGCTCAACTGACCGACGGCTCTCCATATTCTCTTCAGTAAAGGTCGTTTTTGGCTTATCTATCTTAAAGGGAAAGAAAACGTTTAATGAAGCCCCTTAATCCTGGACCAATTCCTATTTGGCAGACTCCAGTCACGGGTTGAATCCCTCATCGAAGCGAGACCTTGAACTGAAGAAAAGGCAAGACAGACGGACAAACAGACAGGAATAGTTTACAAGCTTTAGAGAGAGAGAGAGAGAGAGAGAGAGAGAGAGAGAGAGAGAGAGAGAGAGAGAGAGAGAGAGAGAGAGAGAGGAGGGATAAGCTGTACGGCTTTATATGAAGGCTTTATCATACATTCACTGCAACTATGGCTGAGTTCCTATTCATTACACAGTCCCTTCATATTCTGAATGTATTATGGCTTTGTAAAAGTAGGAACAGAAGGAAGAGCCAAGCGAGGATTAATTTTTTTACCTCTCAAAAGCTCAGACATCTGTTTCTGATACTACATCGCGAAGACGGGAGAAGCGAACTGGTACAAAAACATGAAAAAAAAAGTAATTATAAGGGGTGACCTATTATGGACCCAGCTTAATCCTAGGAGTTCCCAGTACGGTGTTCCACTCCAGGTCTGGTAATATCTATGGCTACAGCTAGATGACGGAACCTGTCGTGACGACCCAGGATGGAGTGTGATGTGAATGCGTTGTGTTGCATATGTTACGATCATTCACCTCCAGCCTTCCTCATTAACCAGCCTCTCAAACTGTTTAGAATTGATAACCACTTTA
Organism: Panulirus ornatus; assembly: GCF_036320965.1. Lineage (NCBI taxonomy): Eukaryota > Metazoa > Arthropoda > Malacostraca > Decapoda > Palinuridae > Panulirus > Panulirus ornatus. The sequence goes on from NC_092261.1 coordinate 8,469,723, forward strand.
ACATGTTTATAGCATGAAGTGGATCGAGTACCATATACCTAGTGCCCTGGTACACCAGCATCACCGAGAAGCGAGGACATGGCCGAGGGCAATGAGGTTCCTTCATGTGTAAAGGAAATCGGTGGAAGTAGCAACTACCTCATCAATATAGTTCACGAGGTTTGTGGAGTAAGGGAGGTCAGCAGGTTGGGGAAAGGGGGTGGAAGCGGGTCTCCATCACGCGATCTTCTGCCTCCAAAAATTCTGTTCCATTCTGACAGCGGGAGCGATTTTGCTTCAGTCTGTCTGAATCTTATTTGTGCACCAAAAATGATGACAAAACTAATAAAAGTGTTTTATGCACACAAACCTCACTCGCTGTGTTTTTCCAACTAATAAAATTACTTTTCAAATGACAAAAGTTACAATATTTGTGGGTGTGCGTGGACCATAACAGTTTTCTCTTGCAGAAATAATGGACAAACTTCTGATACAATAATAAATAAGTCATACTAATGCATTTTGTCTCTTTTACGAGAGCAACATGAAAAAAACTATCAAGTTTAATCACTCACACCTCGCCCTCTATGTCTCTCACAACTGGTTGCTGTCGTGTTCCACTGTATTTCCTCAAGCACTGAACACACACACACGCGCGTTTATATACACCAACTTTACCTTGTCATTTTTCGTTTGGGCCAAACGAGTATTCCGGAGTGTGGAGGTAGGGTGGGGGTTAGCGCTGTTGCTACAGCCATCACTTACCCGGCAGGTGAGATGGACTGGGCCATGTCAGCACACACCTCACCGGCTGCTATACTATACTGCTCTTGTTATGTGATCCTGAGGCCACAGATCACCCGAAGCTCATGCGGGACGCAGTGTTGAATATATATGTTAGATATCACCAGCCACGAGACTTCGCATGGAGCAAATTAGGTTAGGCTAAAGTTCTTGAGGGGGGTAGGAGAGTGGGGATACACGGGAAACGAGGAGTGAGAGGGGAAAAGAATGAGGAAACAGTAGGAGGGAAAGGCAGAGGCTGAAAAAGTGAGGTTACAGTGAGTGGGAGGGAGAGAGGCAGAAGAGTAAAGACATACGGAGGGAGGAGGAGAAGAAGTAGGAGAGTAAAGACACATGAGGGGAGAGGCAACAGAGTGAGAACATATGAGAGGAGGGGAAAAGGCAGGAGAGTTTGGACCTACGAGGGGAGGATGAGAAGGTAGCTGCATAAGAAAAAAGGAAACAATGTTAGGCTTTATAGCTAGAAATATCTACCATAAAATGGAGGACAAAATACTCACTCTTTAGAACGCCCTGGACAGACCCCATTTGGAATACGCTGTTCACTTCTGGTAACTATACTTGATCAGCGACGAAAAAACTAGAACGAATTCAGAAAAGACCGATAAAACCAACTCCGTCTCTCGGAAATAAGCCTTTTGGTGAGATATTGGGAGACCTTTAATTGTTCTGTCTAAAAAGGCATACACTTCGAGATCTAATTTCGTAAACATAAGATAATTTCTTCTCAATGGACTGGGCCAAACGACCAAAACAATATCAAGATTAAAGAGACTTGGGCAAACGTTTTTCAGTTATAAAGTTGTAGAACATGGAAATGAATAACCAACAGACGTTGTCAATACCAAAAGTTGTAGAACATGGAAATGAATAACCAACAGACGTTGTCAATACCAAAAGTTGTAGAACATGGAAATGAATAACCAACAGGCGTTGTCAATACCAAAACGATCTATACCTCTAAATCACAAGCAGACATATACTTCACTGACCTCAATCAAGAAAAAAAAAAGAAGCCTGCTCAAGATGGAAAAGATCACATATTTCAGCATCTTTCAAGCACAGTTGTTCACATAATATCATTTATACTACCCTATAAACGATAATACATAAGTCATTTCCCATTTTCCCATTATGATTGTTAATGATTTCTCCTATAGCTTTATTCCTTCCAGTATTGTCCGTTAACGTATACATGACCCTAAGACTAATACATTCTCAGCATTCCAATCATACAAGTTCCTCAGTAATACTGCAATTGCAAAGTGTCGCCAATAGTCAGTCGATAAAGAATTGTGCAGTTTCTTATTCTTTTTGGGGGCTTCTAACTCCTATCTCTATCCTGTCAATTACATCAATCATAATCATATTCAATGCTTATGAACCATGAGGACTCATGTTTACTCCCAATGTTCACCTCTCGGTCGTAAAAATATAGAGGCAGTATTTGATTAATTCGACTATTTCTCCGTAATCACTGGATTAATGAAATTTCTGTCACGATAGAAAAAAAAAGGGGGGTGGGGGGTTAAATTAACACTGTGTCCAACACGCTCCCTGTTGTACCTGTAAACACGGTCATTAATCAAGTTATCCCCCATGTATCTGACGTTTCGTAAATAATTAATTCGCTCATTCAAAACATCAGAGCTAACACGGTAAGGTCAGACGCAACGATGGTTGGTTCTCTTTCTGACGCGCTTGGGGTATATAGCCAGCCTATCAATCGTGTGTGTCTCCCCACCAGCCGATGACAAAACAAAACCCGGATATAATGACCTCAGCAACGGTCACCGCCCGCTTCACCGCTTCTTTTTTCCCCTGCTATTAACAAATTAATTTGCCTTCATGATGAACAGCCGATTCCACCCTCCCCAACTAGTGTGAACAACTGAATTCCTTTTTTTTTGTTTTTTTTTTCCCCCACCCTCCCCAGGATGAAAAATTAGATTATTCCCCTCGGGTGAACATATTACGTTTTCCCGGGGATGGACCGGTGAATCCTCTCTTGGACAAACAAATTATTTTCATTTTTTGACCAGGATCAACACATGAATTCTTTCTTCCGAGGGTACCAGTGAATATTTTCCCCCAAAGTATTGTTAACCCTATTGCTTTTAGGGTACTTCGTATGAATTACTTTTGGGATAAAGTTATTCTATTCTAGGGTAATGACACGATTATTTTTTCCATCTCAAGAATGACTCTAGATGCCAAGATATGATTGGCCGATGGTTCTCCTATCATCTGTTCCTCTACGTACAGCGGTGGAAGAGGAAGAGGAAGGACTCGCAGGAAGCTATCCTGCAGGCCATATATATATATATATATACATATATATATACATATATATATATATATATATATATATATATATATATATATATATATATATATATATATATATATATATATCGATCCCTTAACTGCCTTGTACTCAGAGCCTCTGTTGGGAGGATCCGTCCCTAAACCAGGTAAATGGCTGGTGACTAGTACGGTGAAGCCCCTGGTGAGGTGAGCCATTCTCACCAGTAGGATTTTAGCCACAAACACGCATGTGAGGGTAGGCAAGGCATGCAAATCACACCCGTCCCTTGTGTCACGCCTACGCTCCTAGTAAAGGTAGTAGTACCAGCACGAGTTATTCTGTATAACACCTTCTACTACTTCTAATACTACTACTACTTCGTATACTACTACTACTACTACTAATGATAATAATAATAATAATAATAATAATAATAATAATAATAATAATAATAATAATAATAACAATAATAATAACAATAATAATAATAATAATTTTTCATGCTCTTCTCTTTCATCTTAACGAAGTAGCGTCAGAAACAAACGAACGAGACTTCGGGAGAAAATCCTATTTTGGATCCTTCTTGTGTTCCAACTTGTAGGAAGGTAATACAGGGGAAGAGTAATTCCAGTCCCTCCCTCCCATTCTCACACATGAGACACGTAAGTATACTTCTTACTCCCCTACTACAGGGATAATATATATATATATATATATATATATATATATATATATATATATATATATATATATATATATATATATATAATATATATATAATGAGTGTATTTATATGTATAAACATATCCGCACAATTATCACGCAATGGAATTAATTGTACTTTTACCAACATACTAATGAACCCCAACGTAAATGACTTATTTACATTTCGGGAAACTATATTTAGAAAATCCAAAGCCAAATTTTAATAAAAAAATCTCCAATTCAAATAACTGTCAAGTGAAATTCCTAACATTAAAATGTTACAGGAAGTGCAGACAGTTACGAAAACGGAGGGGAAAAAAACTTGTTGATTATAGCCAATCTTTGTCAACGGTTTTCTCTAAAGTTCAAGTATTTGATGGACATGGACGGACCCCTCTCTCTCTCTCTCTCTCTCTCTCTCTCTCTCTCTCTCTCTCTCTCTCTCTCTCTCTCTCCAAAGCATCCAGGTGCACTGACGTGTTATACCGTTATTGCTGGCGCTTATAGAGCTCACCTGTTCTCCCGAGGTGAGTTACACTTGACACCAAGGATACTGTATCTAATGAGTTCATGTTTCTCCACTACCTGTTCTTCGCTGTGAGGAAAGGTCTCCTCCTCGTCAATAGAGGTCAACTGGCATTTTCTTTCTTTAATTGACATGGCACGAGCAAGGGTCATGCCCCTATCGAGTCGAACTCTAGAATGACACAAGAGATAGATGTACCACTTAACTCCGGGCGGTAAAAACACGGGTGTTAAGAAGAACTGATGGTGTTACATTTTCATTGGACACTCACGCATACACCCATACTAAAACAAAGACGCCAATATCTATTGAGGAAATATCTTTTCTTTCAAGATCCCGTTCGGACAGCTAATCCTGGGCCAATTACGTAGATAAATCTTAATGACTAGCCAATTACAACCTCTTCTGACGGTCAGACACGCCGGATTATGGAGGTGAATCCCTTTCTGGTCAGACCAGTCAGCGGTTTGTTAATCTGTCGCCAATCACAGTAATTAGATTACGGTATTATATTTGCATTGTGTGGTGTGTGTCGGTCGATGCCTGGCTGAGCGATACCGCGTTGGTGCTACTGAGAGACTGGTGGTGTGTGAAGGTGGTGTGTGGCGGTGGTGTGTGGCTGTGGTGGTGCTACTGAGAGACTGGTGGTGGGTGAAGGTGGTGTGTGGCGGTGGTGGTGCTACTGAGAGACTGGTGGTGTGTGGCGGTGGTGTGTGACTGTGGCCAGTATACACTTTAAGGACCTCTGCTGAGCAAGGTGATGACGACACTGTTCAGTGTGTATACAAACATGGAAAATGGAACATCTCGACGTTCCATGGTCATCAAGACGAACAAGGTGGAATAAATAAGCGAGAAAGACTTCAGAAACATATGTACATCTGTGGCGTTAGAACACCTGAACTGCCATGAATGACTGAGAGATGCAATCACACAATCTTTCACTAAAAGAAGAGAATGATGTATCATAGCTAATGCGTCGCAGAAAACAGGTCAAAAAGTGAATATTTTCGCACCAGAAGCTTCGTGTATGGAGAGAAACGAATTAATTCTGCTACTATTCCTGGTGATGGTTTAAAAAAAAATGCCGGATATGAATCTCTTGCGAGAAAGATGAAGCAACATATCAGAGATCTGCCTAGTGAAATGTGAAACGCATCTGGAATAAGGATCCAAACCTTCAGTAAAAGAAAATAAAAATGGATGGTGAAATAGCAGATCAACTTAGGATCTAATGATTACAAAAGAAACGTTTTACGACGGATGAAATCAGTTCGACATGTGATGAGTGCCAAGCGATAGCTCCATCTCAGGCAAAACCTCGGCGTTGTTGCTCACTCTATCTCTGTCTCTATCTCTGTCTCTATCTCTATCTCTGTCTCTCTATCTATCCAGTCCGGGTAGAGAACGCCAACCTAGCGGGTGGGTGGGTGGGTTGGTGTACATACGCTCCCGGTAACAACATCATCACGGTAAAGTTGTGGCAGTGTTCAGCATCACAATACTAAATCCTACGTAATGAAGGGTTAATGGGAGTGAGTGTGTATTGTTTAATGATCCCGAGACCATTGTCTGACTCTAATGACCTCTGGTTTGTAACTCCCCGTCACTCTCCTTGTACTCTCTCCCTCCCCTTACAACCCTCCCCTCTACTTTCCCTTTTCACAGATTCCTTTCTTCCTCCTTACTCTACTTCTTATCATTGCTCTTAACTTTATTTTTCCTTGATAGACCACATAACCAACCTGTGGGTAGTAGTAAGCCTACGCGCCAGCTCTGCCTTTTGGCAAAATCTTCTCGTACGTCATAAGCAAAGAACTCTCCATCCCTCTTCTCACTTCCCTTCTACTGCTCTCCCCCTCCATACTTTCCTCCTCCTCCTCCTCCTCCCTCCTACTCATACCCTTTCTCTCAACTTTCCCTCCCTCTACCACTCTCAACTTTGCCATCATCCGCCCTCCTCCCCCTAGTTCCCAATCCTCGCTATTCACCTTTTTTCTGATAAACTAACTCCCAGCGCCACCTCTCCTCTTTATTCTGCCGCTCTCCTTTCCTACACTACTCTTTTAGTCTTCGTCTGTGCCACCCCCCACTCGTCCACGAGGTAATGAGGCGAGGCACTGAATTAATTCAATAAAAGTTTTATAATCTACGTGGCGTCATCCTGGACGTGAAGATCGTGAAGGTGAGATACGTGATTGACGTCATGCGAGCCACGGTAAGAGGTGCATGACGTCATGAACCGGTGCATGGGCGTGTGCACGGTAAATGTTAGCGGTTCGAACAGGCTGAACGCGTCCGGCTGAGGACACAAAAGGAGGGCAAGTGAAGGGGAAGATACGAGGAGTCAGGGAGGAGTAAGGCCCAGCGACATAGTCCAGTGTGGCTCAGGTCTAGGGAAGATGAGGCAAGACTCACGGAACACCACACCTCCTGTGGGAGGCTCTGCACCACAGACCAAGAGGCCAGACAGTCAGTCATCATGCCATTATGTTGGGAGACGAGCACTTCCACTCGTTCATTAACTTCCACACAAAAGACATGGTGTTGACAGGAAGGTTGAAGATATTCCTTACCAGCCTTGACATGGTCATAGATTAAGCCTGTATTACTTTGTCTACGGTTTGCTCTTAACACACAAACCAACTCTTCCAGTGTTGTGATCTTATCACACACACACACACACCATCCACAATGAAAGGCATCATGTTTCCCGCTATTCTGAAGAACGGTCATAGTGAAGAAAACCTCTACTCCTTCAAGATGTCTTTAAATTCACTCAAGTTTGAGACTCAACTAAGCTCATCTCCTTCAAGATGTCTTTAAATTCTGAAAACCGAGGCATACCCTGGTTTATACATATACATCTACCGGTGTTACCTGATAGAGGTTTCACCGCAAGTGAAAAATTACCTTTGGTGAGGCTGAATACATTACACTCTCGTCACAGAACTTCTCATTCCAAAGTAGTCTACATTTCCCTGCTACTGGAAGCAGTGCAGCCTTGGGCCGCAGGAGCATTTAGAAGAGTCCTGGGCAACACCAGGGTTCTTTCACAGAAATCAGGTCGACGGTTATCATAAATGATAAACCAAAAAAAAAAAAAAAAAGTCCATTTTCTGCAAAACTGTATTCGTGTTAAGATAATGTACCAAAGTATACATTTACATAACTGTCACCCCCGCCTAAAGACGAGAGATAAGATGAACAAACCTCTCATCATTCCCACTCGCTCTCTGCGCTCTTTGCCCAGCTTCTTTGTCTGTGACCACCACTATTACCAGAGAGAGAGAGAGAGAGAGAGAGAGAGAGACTCCCTAACGAGACCATAGGTTTGAGCCCGTACTTCCGGGCTACCACCAGCCTCCCGAGCGACGACATTCTGGTATACAATATTCAGAGCCAGGTCATCCACCATATAATACACAGAGATATAGAGAAGATAAGACCATGAACTCCTCCTCGTAGTACTGTACACTACGGTAATTAGATCGAGTTTTCAAGCAATTGTGGACCTTTTTTTTTTACGATTTGGGAGTTCCTTTTTTTCTGTTCTTTACTCTCGGGGTAAAATAACAAGTTTCATACTTCGGAAATTCTGGTCTTTATCTCTAAACGTAGCATACACTGGGAGATATAATCGTCACTTTACAGGTTATATATATATATATATACATATACTTCATGCGATCTTATATAATATACAAGGTATATCATCTTGCATGTTGTGTACCAGCAACTCACGTTCTACCGCCACCATACCACGGAAGTGTTGTTGCTATTTTACGTCCTTGTTCCTGGGTTTGGCTTTTGTATTTCATACAGCCTTTGGCTCAGCAAATCCCCTCCACTTAATTCCTTGGGTTGAGCCGTCAAGGGCCAAAATTTCCACCCACACGGGAGCAGAAATAGAATTATAAATCCGACTCACATTTTCTTTTTAGCATAAATGCTAATGACAGTGGCAAAGGAACCCAACAATATGAGTGAAAATGGAAATGGAAATGATATAATACACATCACTCTGACAGAAAAGTCGCCTAATGAAAGAATAAATGAGGCAGACTTCAGAACGTTAAGACAGTAAACAACGAGTCTGAAGGAAGACAATAATGGAAATGGAACACAGGATATGTGAACCTATTGCGGTCAGCGTACTAGACAAAATCAACCCAAGAGAGGCAAAAATGTTCAATGAAATATTGAACGAACATTTCACAACGAGATGGAAAGCTAATGATGATATATTGTTCATATGTAGGGAAGAAAAAATCAGTGCTACTGCATCATATGGTTTCCAGAAAAATATATGGAAATAAACCTTACGCTGGTGGAAATTAACAAACACTCCGTAACTAACGTCTCGGGAATTGGAACACACAAACTATCAGATGGGGAATGAATTCGAATGCTACAGCTTATGGAGTAGAGAAAGCTACGTCATGATCCACGCACTTCAAAAAAGAATTTAAGGTGTCAAGAATAACGTTCTCTTTATAAAAGAACCTCAATTAAGGAGACAATTATCAGGTCTGCAATAATATCTTGGAATATACCAAAAAAATTTATGAAACAAAATATACGCGAGTCGAGCTAAAAGGTGGAAAGATTACTCAGTATAAAACCAAGTGAAAAAAAATGCATAGGAAAGCTACAAAAACATTCTAAAAGAAAACTTTATACATGGCTGAAGTCGGTCTCAGACAATACACATGGCGGCAGATAGAAACAGTGTCATTCATCATCTCTCTCTCTCTCTCTCTCTCTCTCTCTCTCTCTCTCTCTCTCTCTCTCTCTCTCTCTCTCTCTCTCTCAACATCTCGGCTTCTTCTCCGAAAGAATGTTTTGACACTGCCCATCAAAGCACTATTGCTTTTATTTCTCCTGAATATTCTGTTTATTGGTAAAAAAAAAAAATAAAACATTTCGTTCTACATGCTTGCAAGAGCTGCCATAACATAATTACCATGAAACCTTGACAGTATATTAAATAAGCTCACTTTTCTCTCTTACGAAAAAAAAGAAAATATTATTATATTTTTGTCACCAGGTAATTGCAGTCTAGATTTAATTTTCGGTGCTATATAAAGGCATGGGTTCCACTCCCCGTGTGATATCATTACCGCCACACTGGAGACATGACACCTAAAACAGTCGCCGGAGATGGTGAAAAATTCGCCCATTTTCTGCCAGTACACACAACACATGATACGTTTCTGGGTAACAAAAACCTGCATTTTTAAGCGAGGTCAGTAGCTTTTCCTGCGTCTTGAGGAATAGACTGTGGAATAGTGAATCTTACCGCAGGTTCGGCCTCCATGCGTATACATCACGGAGGTATGGTATGAGAAAAATTTTCAGTTGGTATATATATATATATATGTATATATATATATATATATATATATATATATATATATATATATATATATATATACACTATATATATATATATATATATATATATATATATATATATATATATATACACTATATATATATATATATATATATATATATATATATATATATATATATATATATATATATTCAAAAAGGGAAGTTGAATTGAAAACTTGTGATACTGCAACTCAGAATAAATTTCCGTTTTTGATATCTACCAACAGGAACATTGACTTTTTCTTTAAAAGAAAATCGCTCTCTATCCATCAGTGACCATAAAGGCTCTTCAGTTCGTACAAGCTTACCACTGAATAAACTAACGACCTCGCCAGCAAGACAACAACACACGAGAGAAACAAGGGCGCATCTTAAGATCTAATAATTTACAATTTTGGACTCTACTACCTCTGATTTGGATTTGTGTGTATTTAGGAGTTTATGGGTTTTGAGGGAGACGCTACTTTAAATGACTACTTGTCTTCTACTGATACTTTTACATTAAGGCTCATTTCAAACTCTTGTTCCTACCCCTGACCGTTCGATGTTTGAGCAACAGGTGGTTCTACAAACACCCATGCCAGAAATAGTTCAATTCATTGGTAGTTTTCTTATTGCCTAAATTAGTCATTACACTTGTCAGGCTTTACACTTTTGTCAGTTAACTGTATGGAAGGAAAGTATATCAATGTTTCACTTTCAATAATTATCAGTTCTTGAAAAGTTATAAGACTGCCTCTACACTCTACTTACAGATATGTGCGAGTGCGTATGTGCGTGTGTGTGTGTGTGTGTGTGTGTGTGTGTGTGAAGATAGAGGCAGAGAGAAAAGGGAGCAACTTGGGCCAAAGGAATGAAACTTGACAGCCAGCGAAGTGCTGTATCACTGCGCAGCTGTCACTAACCCTCCTGATACCTAGGCAGGTAGTACCGGAAATGTACCTCACAGGTCAGAGGGAGAGGGTGTGGGAAAGGACTAAGAAGAAAGCAACTTTAAACCGCCACATAACCCGGTACTGTGAAGCAAACACTCTGAACCCCGTATACTCAAAACAAGTTAACTCACATTCCATACAAGGTACATTTCATTCCTGGAACTAGAAGGTGAATGTCCCTTTAATTGTTAAAAACGTACTCTCGCATGACATTCAGTTTTCGGACATCTTTCTGGTATATTTCAGATCCCCTTAAGACATCATTCCTAACTCATAACGTAAAGAACCTACACCATATGCCAACATATTAGAGGCTTCATAAAATCACGCGGAGGCTCCTTGTTACCGACGTCAACATCGCGAGACATCAGAGGAATCATCCTTAAAGTCCATGGGGGCAGTTGACGTCAACACTTACGTGGCAGGCAGGCAGCACCCACAACCCAGCAAACCTAGGCACACGCCGCCCGGAAGGAGCCCCCTGATGAAGTGAGACCGTACAAGTATTTTCATCAGTGTTAATCATCCCAGACGACGCCGCGCTCAACCGCGACCACAATGTTTGCAACTCCGGAGGCAATACGACGCTCAAACTCCCAGGCAGGGAAACGGGGCTAATACACCAGGCGCAATACGATACTAACACTTCTTGGGCAATACGACGCTCGCAATCAAAGGCCAGCAGAAAAGAGACTCCATCTGTGGAAGGGGGCATTATGACAGGCGGGGGGAGGGGGATATGCAGCAGCATCATTAGGGGAGGTAGGCTATTAGCCCTCAATGCACAGCTCCTCCTCTCAGATGTATCAATACAGAAGACGACGTTTACATAATGGCGAGGTAGCGCTAAGAACAGAGGACTCAGCCTTTGAGGGAATATCCTCACTTGGCCCCCTTCTCTGTTCCTTCTTTTGGAAAATTAAAAATGAGAGGGGAGGATTTCCAGCCACCCGCTCCCTCCCCTTGTAGGCGCCTTCTACAACACGCAGGGAATACGTGGTGAGTATTCTTTCTCCCCTATCCCCAGGGATATATATATATATATATATATATATATATATATATATATATATATATATATATATATATATAACATCCTACGACACATGGACAGGGGTATAACTATACGCCCCCACATAAATAGCTGGAATACAGTAACCAATCAGACCTCTGTGCCACCATCAACTGACCAGAACTGGTTACACACCGTCAGTTTTACGGGCACCATAACAGATTTGAAATATTAACCCTGAGGGCTGGTCCCAGCTGCCGCCGAGACTCGTGGTTCCCAGCACCGACCATTGGTTCCCGAGGAGGGTGTGAACGTTTCCTTTTTTGAAAGGCTTTACTGAAAATCTTCGTCTAAAGTTTTTCACAACGTTCAAATTCTCACAGTTAAGCGATTACCTGCCTAATGAAGGGTCGACCCTAATAATTCATCGACATCAAGCGAAGGAAAAAATTATCTTTTTTAACCATCTTGCTGAGTGTTATCATAATGAATGCGACAGATAAATATCTTTTTCTTCAAAGATCGTAATTTTGAAACTTATAAAGAAATTTTGGGAAAAGTGTCTGCAAAAATAGGATTGATAAGCGTCGACTCTCGAGCGACGTATTTGAAAACAGCAACGGGTCCGCCTTTGCAAAGAGGCCATGACAGATGGCACGTCGTACGAGTCTGGACAGGACAAAGCTTTCGCAGTAAGCTGGTGTCTCCGCCAACCAAGACTCCAATATATTGCCAAAAACATTTCGTATTCACCACCCTACCTGGGAAGCGGGAAACTGGATTGTATACCCGCAAACGGTTGTGAGTAACGCTACTTCAAAAGCACTCCTGAGGAAAACTTCAGGGAACACATTCTGCGTTTCTACGAGAGAGAGAGGGCGCTGAAGATGGTAATGCCGCCGTCAGGTTTTCTCAGCAAAAGGAGGAGTTCCTCGGTCAAAAACACAATTTACGTGGACAGATTTTGTCAAGTGATGTGAAATCTTTTGTCTCTCATGCCTGCAACAGCTACAACTAGTATATGTTTCCATATGAATCAGACTAGTAGCTGAGGTCTGACGGCCATATTGGGTTTTGCCATCTTTTTCATTATCATTATTATTATCATTATAATCATTATTATCATTATTCTATTAATCCCTTCACAAAAAAAAACACATTTGTGTGTTAATCGACGTCGTGATATAAAAAAAAATCAAGACGGAAAATCATCACTCTTCCTGTTACCGTAATTGTGGACGATGCCTTCATGGAATTTTTTTTTCTTTTTCCACTACTGTGTTCGAGTAAACATTTTCGCACAGCCTGTGATCTAGCCGAGGCCTCAGCGACGGACGGACGGACGGACGGACGGACTACCTGTCAACACTGTTCAGTTTCACGATTCTCGTCTCCACCTCAACCACTTCTCACCTTCAGTGTTTATCATGTGGCAAGGAATCGTCACACTATATCTCCAGGAAAGACTACTTTTTGTGAGACAGGCCGTTGGTAACGACGATCAGTTTCGCATGTCCAGTTTTCTGCAGGGCGGAACATTAACGAGCACCAAAGGGGAAAAGTTGAAAATAAAACCCAAGTACATTTGTGCTTCCATTTGGTGTTCACGGTACACTTGTCTCACAAGCACCGGTGCTTCTATTGTGCCACCATTTTAACTCCTTTGTGACACTATATATATATATATATATATATATATATATATATATATATATATATATATATATATATATATATATGCAATGATAATAATCCTAGAGGTTCCTGCACTCGAATGCTGCGCTACTCTCAACAGCATGGAAATGTGAACTCCTTTGTGGTAAGTTCTTCGACGAGACTATTACTGCCAGTGACACAGCCCCGCCAAAGGTGACTTTTCACTTAAGGTGTAACCCCGAACAGGCGGAGTCCGGTAACATACACATACATATACACGTGTATGTGTGTGATAACCATCTGTATTTTACGGGGACGGAGTTTTACACTCATGTTGCCCCCATCTCAACTTAATATATACGTACCATATCTTTCCTCCTGTGTATACATATACACATACACTAAGCTAAACCAGGTACCCATTTATCGACCATCCCCGAGGGGAGGAATGAACACCTGAGTTGGGTATGGGCTAACTGCCGCACCAAAGATTCGAACCCACGCGGCCCCGATCCACCGGCCGACTGCATGTGTGTGTGTGTGTGTGTGTGTGTGTGTGTGTGTGTGTGTGATATGAGGAAGGAGCTTTACATCCCTTAATCGTGCATATACCCCATGTCTTAATTTCACATAAATACCTTACGTCAGGTGTATGCGAGTCTGTGAATGTCTGTGTATGTGTCCACGCGAGAATGAAATAATGCAAACAAGATACACACACACACACACACACACACACACACACACACACACACACACATATATATATATATATATATATATATATATATATATATATATATATATATATATATCCCTGGGGATAGGGGACTAAGAATACTTCCCACGTATTCCCTGCGGAGGAGGAAGAGGAGGAAGAGGAGGAAGATGGCAGAGGAGAGAAAAAGACACCAGCCAAGACCCAGGGTGAAGGACAAGCAACACCACGGTTGGAAAAGCGTTCCTCGGCCAGGCCGTAAAACCAGGGAACACTCCAACTCGGTATTAGAAACAGGAATGGAATAAACGAGACACCAACACCACCACGGGACAGTATTCACCGCGGGAGTAGAGCGAGACGTAATCTTTACATCCCTCACCAAACAGCTCGCCTCGGGATGCGCCACAAAACTTGGACCACACGAAATAACTTCCCATCGCCGTCCACTACGTCCTGAGGATGGAGAGAGAGCAAAGGTCATCTTCATAAAACCCCTAAGAAAAAAAAAAAAAGTTAACAATACGAATCCATCAAACTCCCAAGATTCTAATCCCGAGGACCTCCACAAACCGATATTACCGACCCCCATACGGTCGTTTGTGGAGTACGGTTACGTCTACCTGCTTGGCGGTCGAATATAGGCACGCTGCCCTGGCCAGAGTAGGCTAGGCTTATTCAAAGGTAGCACAGAATGGCTAGATTTTCCGTATAATGGCTAGGTTTTCCGGATAATGGCTAGGTTTTCCGGATAATGGCTAGGTTTTCCGGATAATGCTAGGCTTATTAGACGATGGCACAGAATGGCTGGGTTTTCCGGATAATAACCGTAGAATACCTCGATGCCGTGAAGCTTGAATAAGTATAAACCAGCGGTCGTGGGTGGGACGTGGTAGTCACTCCTCCCTGGTGATGAGGGAGGAGACTTCAGTTTTCTAACCTGAGGTTCGCATGGGGCGTGGGTACTCATGGGTTCTATGGGACATGGAGAGACGTACTTTGTGACAGTGGAACACTGGTAAAGAAACGTACCTTTACGGTCCCTGTAACGTGGTTTGACGTACTTTGTGACAGTGGAACACTGGTAAACGTACCTTTATGGTCCTGTAACGTGGTTTGACATACCTTGTGTGTGGTATACTAGGAGGAGCACGCATGGTCCTACCTGGTGGTCGTAGAATTTCGGTGATATTACGGGAACATGGGTGGTCGTACCTGGTACTGGTGAAACATGGTAGTCCTACCTGACGTACTGTGGAACCTGACGGATACAGAACCTATGTAATCGTGCCTAATGGATATGGAACCCCTGTGGTCGCATCTGATGGATGCGGAACACCTGTGGTCGTACCTTGTGTATATGGACCCACTGTGGTCGTACCTGGTGTATATGGACCCACTGTGGTCGTACATGGTGTATATGGACCCACTGTGGTCGTACATGGTGTATATGGACCCACTGTGGTCGTACCTGATATATATCGAATCTATATGGTCGTACATGATAACTATAGATCCTATGGGGTCGTACCTTATGTATGTGGAACCCGTGGTCGTACCTGTGTAATGAACCCTTGTGGTTGTACCTGATATATAATGAACCCCTGTGGTCGTATATGATGTATATGGAATACCTTGTGGTCGTATCTGATGTATATGGAATCCTCTGTGGTCGTACCTGATGTATACGGAACCCATCTGGTCATAGCTGATGTATATGGAACCAATGTTCGTACCAGATGTATATGAAACCCATGAGGTCGTACCTGATGGATATAGATCCCATGTCGTACCTGATGTATATGGAACTCCAAGTCGTACTGATGTACATAGACCCCGTGGTCGTACCTGATGTATATGCAACCCCTGTGGTCGTACCTGATATATGTGGAACCCCTATGGTCGTACCTGATGTGGAACCCCTGTGGTCGTACCTAATCATATGGATTCCCTGTGGTAGTACATGATTTGTATGGAACCCAAGTGGTCGTACCTGGTTGCGTTGGAGGCTGGCGTCCCTGTTCCTGGCCTCCTGCTGCAGGAGGGACAACTTGGCCACGAGCGCCCGCTCCCTGCGGGTGTAGGTGGCGGCCAGGTCTCGGAGCGTGGCCTGCAGGACGCCGATCTGCTCCTGCTGGCAGGCCACCACCGTGTGCAGGATGTGCAGGCACGAGTGAGAGTCGGGCTTTTCCGGCGGTGGGGTCAGGTCCTGGAGGAGGGCGTGATGGCTCTGGGCGTGGATGAGGGACGGGGCTGCAGCCTCCTGCAGGCTGCCCTCTGTGTAGCTCTGGCTGCGGGGCAGGCCCGCAGGCCAGGTCTCCTCCTCCTGGTCGCCCCTCAGCCGCTCCAGCAGGCCGCCGTACAGCGACTCCTCCTCTGAGGTGGTGTCCCCCACTCCCGGCGACTCCCCACTGAACATTGGGGGAGCAGGTATGGGCTCCTGAGGTAGGGGGCTCTCCCCCGCCCCCCGACACACGCCCTCCATCATCCTCAGGGGCACAGGGCTGCCCCCTGCTGCCTCCCCTGGGCGTGGCCTACCATGGGCGCGCCGCCCCTTACACCATACACTCCCCCTACACACGCGATAATGGCTCTACCACCTCAGGTCAGGCTGGTGCATACAAGCCACTACCACAAACCAGACACTTCTATATACCCTCAACAGCTTGCCTATGTACTACCACTAAATATGTGCTGCACCCTATGACCACCTCACGCCCACTTATGACAGGACACACGGGTCAGGACGATACCTGGTTAAGTGACCCACACTAGGTCGCTGACCTGCACCAGGTCGCTGACCCCACACAGCAACACGTGGTGACAACATCAGCTGTTCTTCTCTACAGCAACACCTGTGGCCTTACTTCCGTAACTATGAACCTCCTAACTCTCGGTATCCCCACGGTGACGGGTGGAACGGCTTTTCAGGAGAGCGGTAAGCACCTCGCAACACCACTGGCGTAAGCACACGACACAGCACAAGTCGGGCCAAACACGCGACACAGCTGCGTGGAGTGAGCGCGTGCACCAGCGCGGCCCAAGAGCGGACACGTGCATCCCCCACGCAAGCCGGGACAACACTGGTGTACACCTGCCGCTCAGCTGCCCAGCATCCTTGCCAGCCCGCCCACTTCCCAAACTCCCTCCCCACCAGGTCAAATCTCAGTCCAGGCCACCTACCGTCACCAAGTCATGTACCAGTCTCACCCGACCAGGTCACCTCCCAGTTCAACCCACCAGATCATCCCCTAGTTCCACCCAATAGGTCACATTCGTCTCATTCACCAAGTCCAACTCCCTGTCTCCCTTCACCAAGTTATACCTGTATCCCTAACCATGTAATTCCCAAGCCTCCTTTGCCAGATCACTTCCTCGTGCCTTACCCCTTATCCGCTAAACCACAACGTGTCCTCTTAACCAGGTCATCTCAATGACCTAAACAATTTCCAAATACTTCTAGCCACCGTCGCACATAATTTCCTGGTAAGACCAGTCACATCCCCGAGTACCAGATATTCCCCTCAAATAAGGAAATACCCCCCCCCCCCCCCCCCGCTAATCGACCAGCCCCTACCAGCCGTACTGTCGTGCTCACCACAATACGACCCTTGGGTAAGCTAGTCTGGCCTTTGGCCATATCATACCTAAGGGTCGTACTGTCATGCTCAAGAAGTTATGTGATCCAATTACAATAGTGATGGTCTTATTGCCCAATTAACCGTACAACAATATCGGACGTTATCACCATTCTGTAGAAAGAATGCTTAAAAACGCTCTTTCATTCTCGCCTCTAATCTGTTTCCTAAACCGATCCAAAATATGAAAGCGGCAGGATTGACATCCTCGAATAAAACTTTTAAATATATATTTTGTAATATTTGTGGCTCACCGTGAGGAGAAGGTAAGACAGAGGAGGACAGTTCACGTGAGGGTCCGGAGGCCCACTAAATTACACGTTTTTTCTGTAGAGACCTCGGAATACTTTTCTGGGGTCAAATTTATGTGATATGCCTGGTAAGGAGACGAAGCAGGGAGGGGAAGGAAGAAGAAAAAAGGACGAAACAAGGAGGTGGAAGAAACGGTAAGGAAAAAAATATGAAAGGGGGAAGGAAGGACAAAGAATACCTATGAAGTGGTGAGGGGAAAGAACCTACCGTCCCTTGGTGGTGACTGTGGATGAGACCAGGCTGGGACGCCCCTCTCCAACCCATAACTTAAAAGCACGACGGTTATGACCACTGAGCATGGGCTGTAGGACCCTTGGATATAGTGACAGTATGACCATCAGATCCAAGGGTCGTATCGTAATGCTCCAAAGGTCAGTGGTTCAGTCCATATGAGCACAGGTTCTTCAACCTCACATTACGTTTCCCAACTCCACTTCATCTTATGAAAATCGCGATGCATGATACTGTCTATAACTTATCACTAAACATATGTACTAGTGTACGTTTCTACAGGTGAGGCACCAAGTGAAAGCGAAGTGAGGTGATATATAAGCAGAGCAGCCAGCCAGTGTAACGGGTAAGAGTTCAGACTCCAGCCAAGAGGATCCCGGGCGATGCCGGGAAGCAGGGCTGGCCGCAAGCACCAGATCTGAATGCCTTTATGCCTTTACTACATATCCCCGTACGTAACGCAACGTTACCGGTGCCAAGACAAAACCCAACTGCCTGGAGAGAGAACTCCTTAAAAGCTTACTACACTGGAGGAAAGTAAGATAAGGGAATACATGGCTGCCATATCTGAATTTGTCAGGGGCTACGGTGATACAAACATCGACCAGTTCTTTGATATCAAAAGAATGATGAGCTCCCGCCATACACCCACAAATATACAGAATTCCCCACACAATACGAATGTAACTCCTTTCCCATACTGCACAAATATGTAATTACACCCACACTCACACAAAACCAATTACCTCGATCCAAATATAATTGACAAAATCGTCTTTCAACTGGAAATGCGACCTCACGTAAAACTCAGCTAATTATACGTTGCGGCAGAGAGCGAGGAGTAAGTCCTCTGCTCTTGGCGCGCTTTTGAATTTCACTATATTTAGCATAACCACGACGTTGGTGTACGTGCACTGTCGTATCAACAGTAAATCATTTATGAATTCTTCATTGATCTATAATTATAACTGTTCATGATAGAGAATGGAATTATTTCAAAGGAAAAATGTCTTACGAAACTCAAAATACTCAACATTTGGTTACTTGGACAAGAGGATATAGGTAATCACTTCAGATATCCGGAACATTATGAATATAGATATCTTCAGAAAATGATTTCATGAAGTACTTAAGCGCAAGTGTCTACGGTTTCCTGTGATTCATGGTAACATCATCAACTAACCTGAATCTTTAACTTATCGTGCTTCTCAAACTCCCTCGACCCGATCCTTTTAAAAAGATTTTCTACTTATCAAATAATCCTCGGATTATCTCTTCACTTTGTATTACTTTTTTCTTCTAAACCCTCTTTCATATCTACGGCCTGTCCTCGAAAAGGACTTTTATCCATAACAGAGCCTAAGACAAAGTAAAAAAAAAATCCCTTACCGCATTCTGCACGAACGACCATGAACACATTAATCTATGCATGTCATAAAGAAGAAGTACATTACCATCATCAAGCACAAAGATAAGCAATGGCAAGTAATTGTGACACACTACAAAGTGCTTGGAATATCGGTCATCTCCAACCTCGCACTCCCCACAAGTGCACACGGACATGAGTCTGCCAGACTAGAGAAATCACGTCTCTTTTAATTGGGTGTCAAGGGGAGAGGAGGGTTGGGGGGAAGGGTAAGGAACTGTCGAGAAACAGAGGGTATAGAACGTAAACATGTATGGTGTAAGTTTTAACATGAGCCTTGGTTATGGGTTCGAGCCTCCGTGGTTACCAAGTGTGTTCCACATTAGTGCTGGTATTGAGGTCTTGGATGTTTATAGTTATCTCCATTACCATATTCTTTTTTTTTTCCCCGCGACTTCCGTGGAGCACGTACTTTTTTTTCGGTGCACGGATACTTTTCATTTGCGATGAATTGCACATCCTTAATTCATACCCCCGGTAGATTCAGCATGCGTAATTTTGGAAGCTAATTGTGTAGGCAAGTGGGAGTAGGTAATACGGTAAGGATCCTAACCTTTAACAAGTGGACTCTAAGCATCTCCGACAAACCAGGGTCTCCGGCGCTCAAGGTTGTGTTCACAGCTCGGCTGGTGAAATGGTTCTTTCCGCATCAACAATCTATTAAAACGTTTAATCTTAATTTCATCCTACATTTTCTGGTGAGAAAAAATAATCCTCATATTCAGTTCAAAATTGGAAAGACCAAGACGCTCAAATAATCTGATTACTGAATGAAGAAAATATTTACAGCGAATCTGTCAGCTCTAGTCATTTTGGGACGAAACTAAAAGCACCAACTCGTTCAATTTAGTTTACTCCACAGACACATGATTGTGCCAAGGGCTGTAGTTTACAAGGGGTGTATAGACCTTCGTGTAACACTACAAGAATAGTGGCAAGAGACGACGATGCTTCACATAAACGTAACTAGTTATGACATCACATAAGCGTAACTAGTTATGACATCACATAAGCGTAACTAGTTATGACATGACATAAACACAAGACCAGGAACACAAAAGAAAATTACTACTAACCGGAAAGGAGGACATCACGAACACGTCTACCTAACATGAAATATGTTAGATCGTTAACTTTCCTCCAACTAAGGAAATGGTAGAACGGTAGTACAAAAGAGAATGGTACTTTGTACTACTTCGCTTACATTTCAACAAAGCCGCGGGACGTGTCGCCTATCTGTTAGTCATTACCAAACAAAACTTTCCCCATGGCTAAAAGCATGTATTATTCACAGCAACACACGAGACATCTGCTCCAAATTTCGATCGTTCAATTATCAGATACATGAGAATATGTTCCTCGCAAATGCAATTTCCAAATTTGTGGCAGCATATGCCACGATCTTGAGATATGACGTGCTAAAAATATCAAGCACAAAATAAATTAAGAAATCGCTTATTCAAACAATTTCTTTAATAATTTCATTTTCTTAAAATATACAAGTTGGAAAACTAATTTTTATGGCAAAAGAACCTTCGTCGCGTTTCTACTAAGATTACCTCGCCAGTTGAATCTTTGTAAAATAGATGTCACCAAGTTTTGTTTTCCTTTTTATCATTTTTACCCGGCAAAACGTAAAATGGATACGAAGTAATCTCTATTCCCATTCCCATCCATATAATTACATACATTCTCGCATAACACGCTGGAAGACAGATATGGTTGAACAACATGCGAAGAAACACTTCAGTAGCAAGATAATCATGGATATACTAAAAATGCTAAAAAAAAAAAAAAGAGGGGGGAGGTTCACAATATGAGCGGTTGAAATATATTCAAAGGATTGTGATACAAAAAAGTTTGGTTTGGAACTTCCTCCCTGTACTGAACAGGTAATCACACACACACACACACACACACACACACACACATATATATATATATATATATATATATATATATATATATATATATATATATATATATATTTTTAAACTTCGCCATTTCCCGCGTTAGCGAGGTAGCGTTAGGAACAGAGGACTGGGCCTTTTTTGGAATATCCTCACCTGGCCCCCTCTGTTCCTTCTTTTGGAAAATTATAAAAAAAAAAAAAAAAAACGAGAGGGGAGATTTCCAGCCCCCCGCTCCCTCCCCTTTTAGTCGCCTTCTACGACACGCAGTAAATACGTGGGAAGTATTCTTAATCCCCTATCCCCAAGGATAATATATATATATATATATATATATATATATATATATATATATATATATATATATATATATATATATATATATTATTATTTTTTATTATACTTTGTCGCTGTCTCCCGCGTTTGCGAGGTAGCGCAAGGAAACAGACGATAAAATGTCCCAACCCACCCACTTACACATGCATATACATAAACGAAAACACGCACATATACATACCTATACATTTCAATGTATACATACACAGATATATACATATGTACACATGTACATATTCATACTTGCTGCCTTCATCCATTCCCGTCACCATCCCGCCACACATGAAATGGCACAACCCTCCCAAGCACTAAGAAAAGACAACAAAGGCCACATTCGTTCACACTCAGTCTCTAGCTGTCATGTGTAATGCACTGAAACCACAGCTCCCTTTCCACATCCAGGCCCCACAGACCTTTCCATGGCTTACCCAAGATGCTTCACATGCCCGAGTTCAATCCACTGACAGCAAGTTGACCCTAATATACCACATCGTTCCAATTCACTCTATTCCTTGCACACCTTTCAACCTCCTGTATATTCAGGCTCCAATCACAAAATCTTTTTCACTCCATCCTTCCACCTTCAATTTGGTGTCCCGCTTCTTCTTCCCTCCACCTTTGACCCATATATCCTCTTTGTCAATCTTTCCTCACTCATTCTCTCCATGTGACCAAACCATTTCAACACACCATCTTCTGCTCTCTCAACCACACTCTTTTTATTACCACACATCCCTCTTACCCATTCATTACTTACTTGGTCAAACCACCTCACACCAGATATTGTCCTCAAACATTCAATTTCCAACACATCCACCCTCCTCCGCACAACCCTATCTATAGTCTATGACTCGCAACCATGTAACGTTGTTGGAACCACTATTCCTTCGAATATACCCATTTTTGCTCTCCAGGATAACATTCTTCAACATTCCCAGAACCTCCGCCCCCTCCCCCACCCTGTGACTCACTTCCACTTCCATGGCTCCATCCATTGCTATATATACATATACATTCAAGATGCAGTCCAAGTAACTGCATTCTTTACAAAAGCATTCATGCACTTCTCATGTATGTTATATTCATTATGCAAACGTCATTGGTTTCCTATAATGTTGAACCCATGATGGGAATGTAATAACATAAAAGTACAGCAAAATATATGGTGTAAGGAAAATGAGGCCAACATTATGAATTTTCATGGAATGTGGCATGAGTGTGGTGGGAGTGAGGTTCTGTGGAGGTGGAGGTCAATGCGGGATCAGTCATATATTAGCTTGGAATCGTCATACGTGATTCACACAGATACTGAGCTTGGCTTCAATCAACAGGATCAGGAATTCTCTATATTACATCATCTTGGAGGCAAGCTCTGAAATATCTTACCAAGTATACCTAACGTCATCATACTCAACCTACTAACAATATATATATATATATATATATATATATATATATATATATGGAGTGAAAAGGATTTTGTGTGATCGGGGCCTGAACATGCAGGAGGGTGAAAGGAGGGCAAGGAATAGAGTGAATTGGAGCGATGTGGTATACCGGGGTTGACGTGCTGTCAGTGGATTGAATCAAGGCATGTGAAGCATCTGGGGTAAACCATGGAAAGCTGTGTAGGTATGTATATTTGCGTGTGTGGACGTATGTATATACATGTGTATGGGGGTGGGTTGGGCCATTTCTTTCGTCTGTTTCCTTGGGCTACCTCGCAAACGCGGGAGACAGCGACAAAGCAAAAAAAAAAAAAAATATATATATATATGAGGAAAATGACATACCATCTATTATCTGGTCAGCTGATGTTTTGTTATTCATGCCCATTTTAGCAGCTTATCAATACTAATTTGTAAACTTTTCAAACTCCGCACATCATAAAAATCATCAAACTGACTTGTATGAATCACGTTTCTTAACGTGCAGCAGCAAACATTTTCATGCCCTAGGTACTGCTGAAAGCTAATAAGAATAACAAGTTATATTTCCACACGGAACAGTGGAAAGGATGCAATAACTTGTTATTATCTTATCCAAACTAAACCACCACCACAATGTAGTATCTACAGTATAACTATTGCTTACTCACCTCATACTGGTGCACCTGTGTGGTGCTGAACCCACCCCTCCTCCTGACTTCACATCTCATTATGCACACCACCAACCTATGGCAAACACCATACTTTTGTTAAAGGTTGTAAACATTGTACAGAACAGTTGATGTGCTGCAAAATATTTCTTTTTCATATTCATTACACCTAAAGACATCTGACTGTTTCCTGTGTAATTATAGAGAAAATGGTTAATCAACTATCCAAATGCATCCTTTACCTACTACCTTTAGCACAAGCTGCAACTAATATTTCAGTTTGCAAAGAACATCTCAGCATTTTTGCTTAGTCCTTCTTATTTCTGTATTTGCTTAATAAAATATTGTGTTGCAATGTGTCAATAACCAGCATACCCATCTCTCACCCCTCTCTACTCTTCAAAGTAAAGTCGATATTCCCTGGGTTCACATCTCAAGGAAAGAGAGGAATAACAACACTGACTGTCATGGCTGGAAGAGGAGGTAGCTTTACTTAACTCCAGTTTGCACCAAACAAATACCATTAATTACTTACCACTTAAGGAATGAAATGCTTAAGATAGTTCAACCTAAGAGAAACATTACACATGACAGTACAAAAGAACTGCAACATTCATCACCCTGTTCTTTTCATGCACAGTTCTACAGAGCACTGTATATATCATACTCTACCATCCAACTTTTCCCTTTTCAACCTTTACACCAGCTACTATAAAATATGAATGAATAAATTTGCATTGCTTTTAGAAAAAACAAATATCAGCATTCAGCACAGCAAATGGGTGAACTACCATATCTTGTTTGCTATTTCCTGCATAAGAAAGAAACCAAACCATACCATTCCCCATCACCAGTGACACTACAAAGCAGTTCATAAAAAAAAATGATACCTTGAAAATACATTCCCCTCATGTTCAGGGCCCTGAAAACTCAAAATCGCTTTCACTCCAACCTTCCATCTCAAAGTTAGTCTCCCCTCTTCTTGTTCCCTCCACTTTTGACAAATATATTTGTCAACCTCTCCTCACTCATTCTCTTCATATGACCAAACCACTTTAGCACATCCTCTCCCAACCATACTCTCATTACCACACCTCTCTTACCCTCTTATTACTAATTTAAATCAAACCACCTCATGTCACACACTTTCCTCAAACTTCAATTTCAATACATCCACCATTCTCCATACATTCTCATCTATAGCCCAAGTCTTGTATCCACAGATTGTTGGGACTACCATATGTTCAAACCAAAGATCCTTGGTTCAAACATACCCATTTTTGTCCTTTGAGATAACATCCTCTCTTTCCACACCTTTCTTCATCCCCCTCATGCAGCTTATGATTTACTTCCCCTTCCAAGGTTTCATTCGCAGCCATGTCCACTCACACGTATCTAAGACATTCCACTTCCTCCAAATCTTTTCCATTCAAACTCACACCCCAATTAGCCAGTCCCATTACACTGCTAAACCTAACAACTTATTCACTATTTCCCATATTATCGAGACAGTGCCAGGAACACACAAAGAAAGGAGGCTTGAAAGAATACAAATATCTTCTTTTTCATAATTCCCATATACTACCTGAATGTTGTAGAAGGCAACTAAAAGGGGTGGGAGTTGGGGGGCTGGATATCTTTTCCTCCAGTTTTTACTTTTCCAAAAGAAGGAATGGAGAAGGTAGCCAAGTGAGGATTTTTTCCTCACTAACACAGGAAATGGCAAATGTGTATGAAAAAATATATATACATTATTCTTTAATACATTTGCCATTTACCGCATCAGTGAGGTGTCAAAACCAAATATAACAAAGCTACAAACACAAAAAACAAAACTCTCTACCTAGCAACCACAAGCAATCAGTACCTGGATAATGAAAAAGAATAATTGTAGCACAATCTCACCACAGTATGCTCAGCACTCAGTTCTTTACAAGTGATGGCCACATTTTTCACTACATCACCTACACAAGAGCAAGCTCTTTACATACATAAAGAGCTGTTGACATAAGCAGTCCTAAAACATATGCAAATATCACTTTTGCCATATCCACACACAACAAGGAGTACCAGCAATTATATCTATAGTCAAAAATTTAAGAAATGAAATGAAGGAATGATATAAAGATGGTGCAAACTCAAAAGTGTAAGTAAATCAGAAGGTGCAAAACAAAAGATGCATCCATGAACACCAGATTAGCTTATTCTATGCTGACAGACAATGATTTCTAAAACAATAAACACACCCAAGCTGAGGTAAATCTCGTTCAGCTTTATGTCAACTAAAAAATATCAGAGAATGTGATGGACTTTCCCCATAACTCTTCCACCAATGAGTTCCCAGTCCACATGACCTGCCCAGGAATGAGGTACTGAAAAGAAAATGTAGCGGCTGTAAATGCGAACTATGTCTATATGGATAACTGGTTATTGCAGACATTCAGCATGTGCTTGAGGGGGTTAGAGGATACTCAAAGTTAAAGTCCTAACTTTATGAAAAATTTGCTATCTTAAGAGTGTTACTCAAACTTATATCTAAAAGCCTGTTTTTATCATAGATGTAAATCAAAGAACTTGTATTATGGTTGTTATGATTTTCATATATTTCAATATTATAAAAACAACAAGTTAGCAATATAAGACAAACCATTTTTTTACACTTCTGTAGTAAGGGTGACATAAAAAGAGATCCAAACTAAGGGGGTCACATTACAATAAAGAAGCAATCAAATGCCAATGAATAAAACAGATCACATTAAAAAATAACTAAATCTTATAACCAATGCCACAGACTAGTAGATTATATCCGGTGTTTGACAACTACAGGGTTCGTAGTTCTGGAGAAAATCAAAAACCATTCTCACCGTTAGCACAGTATATGTCTCACTTTCTGAATACGATATTTCATAATAAAAGGCAGACAACTCACTCATAATCTGAAGTAATTAAGAAAAGTACTACACAACTTTTTTTGTAATCTACAGACATAATACTAATCTAACTCACCTCTGAAAGCCCTCATTGTTCTGTCAAAATAAAACTGATTTGTATGAATACAGGAAGGACAGTTCACCCTGCATGCTATATTATATTAAAACTGTTAATTCATAATACCAAGATAACTGAGTATCAAGCACAGCATTATTGTGAACCAAAACTCTGTTCACATCTCTGGGGTATATATACATGCATAGGTGTAAATAAGTACACAATATGTATTAGTGTGCACTGCACACATATACATGTGTGTATATGCTGGTGTATGCACTTATGTATGTGTTTGTATGAAAGTACATACACATACACAGACACATATAAACACAAAGTCACACACATATATTCATAACTTGCACCTCAGCGAAACTGGATTCTTTTGCAGAATCACTGAGTCACTATGTGGTTTTTTTTGTCAAAGACATGGCCATCTTTTCACTGGTCCAGAACTCTCAGACAGACATTGACACATCAATCTTTCTCTATAGTTTACTTTCATATGATTAAAACTTTCCAGTCACTACAAACTGCTATTCATCCACTTGCCAGTAGTTGTCAGGTCCCAGTGCTGTTTATGTGTGACTGATGCTCAGGATTTGACAAGGGTTTTCTGGAGAACATGAGCATCAGCAGGTTCAATTCTCTTGTAGTAATGCTGTTTTGTTTCTACTACTTCGAAACCAAACTTCTTGTAGAAATCTAATGCACCATCATTGTTAACTTGTACATGTCTGTATAGAAAAAAATAATCATGTGACACAAATATCTGAATAACATGGTGAACCATACAACCATAAAAAAGTAAAAAGCACTCTATACATATGCATACAAAAGCCCCTAAAAATGAAAAAGTGAGCCATGATTCAATTCTTTACAACTCATTTCTTTTACACCCAATATCAATATAAATAATAGGAAGTATCATATTCTCCCCTTTCTCTGGGGACTGTGAAGAAAGAATTCCACCCATGTGTTAATTCCCTGCATGTCAGAGAAGGCAACTAAGGAAGGTGGGAAAGGATGGCTGGAAACACTCCCCTTAAATATTCATATTTCATAAAAAGGGAACAGAAGAAGGAGCCAAACAAGGAGAGCTCTTTTTCCTAGAAGGCTCAGGCTGAGGTGTGTGAATGTGTGTGAACATAATCAAGATGAGAAGAATGTAGAGATAGGAAGTATGTTTAAAGAAAGGAACTCAGATGTTCTAGCTCTGGGTGAAACAAAGCTCAAGGGCAAAAGAGATGAATGGTTTGAGGTCTTACAGTTTGCATAAAGTAGGAGTAGTTGAGGGAATGTGTGAAAGTGTGTAAGGAAGTGAGCTCAAGACTGATGAGTAAAAATGAAAATGGATTATGAGAAATGGATGATTATTAGTGCTTATGCACCTGGCCATGAAAAGAATAATGAAGAGAGGTGAGTGTTCTGGGAGCAGGTGAGTGAAAGTGTCATCAACTTTGATGCAAGAGATCATATATTCATGATGGGTAATCTAAACTCAAAAGTGAGTAATGTAGCAATTGAGAGTATAATTAGGGGAAAGACTGGTGACTGGGAATATCTGGTTTAACAAAGGACCATAAGTATATGCGAGCTGGAAAGATCGTCAGCACGTACTATTGGATTACTTACTAGCTGATAGCCATGCAACAGAAAGACTTATGGATATGAATGTGATCAGAAGAGCAGCTGCTGGGATATCTGATCATTACGTGACAGCCACGCAAAAGAGAGACTCTTGGATATAAATGTGACCAGTAAGGCAGCTGCTGGGACATCTAGGCATTACCCAGTAGAGGCAAGAAAGAGAGTTGTAGAGGTTTTTGGATAACAGATGATATGGGTGAGAAGAGGGTGGTGAAAGTAATCTTGGAAAAGGAACTTGTGAGAACAAATACTAGGAGAGACTGAGTGAAGAATGGCAGAAGGTGAGGGCAATTAAAGCTAGGGGAGTGGGTGATGAATGGGAGGTATTTGGGGAATCAGTGACAGCATGTGAGAGAGATGTGTGTGGCTTGTGGAAGGTGGGCAGGTGAGAATGAGTGGGTAGTGAGCGGTAGGAAGATGAAGCAAAGTTGCTAGTGAAAGAGAAAAGAGTGCGAGTGACTAGATGTACATGAGAAATTGGCTAGAGGTAAAGAGCAAGATTCAGGGGCTGAAAAAAAAGGCAAGTTTGACTTGATGTGATTGAGTATCAGCAAACTTCAGGGAGAATAAGATGTTTTGGAAGGAGGTTAATAGTTTGAGTAAAAATAAAGAATGAGAACAATTGTGAATGAGGCAAATGAGGAAACAGTAAGAGGAAGTGTTGAGAGGAAGAGGAGATGAAGTGCATACTCTGAACGATTCCTGAATGTTTGATGATAGGGTGACAAATGTAAAGTGTTTGGGTCAGGAAGATATCTGAAGTGGAAGAGTAATAGCAAGTGTTCTAGTGAAGAGAGAAGAGGTGGTGAAAGTCTTGCATATTTGGAAATGTGGCAAGGCAGCTAGAGTGGATGCACTGCTGTTGAATTTCATAAGAAAAGGGGGAGCTTGACTGTTTCTGGCAAACCAATGAGGATTTTTCAGTATATGTATGGATCATGTAGGGTCCTGGGCCAGGAATGTATGTTATGTACTTCAACAGTATCATGAATGGTGAATAATAGCTTTAGATTTTTTTGGAATCCTGAGTACAATTAATGTGATGAAATCATAATCATTGTGTTTTAAATTTTCATGAAGGGACACAAAAAAGCAGTGATTAGAAACATATTTCTTCATGTTTTTCCTATATGGCACACAATGAATTTAAAAAATACCCAGAAAATACATACACTAATTCTTTAAGAAGGATAACATGGATATAGTGTATGCCTAAAGAGTGAGTAGGTTCACAAGGTAAACAGAATTCATCTCAATTACAAAAACAGCAAAAACTCGTGCTAATCATTGTTCTAATACAAACAGAAATTATAATGACTTACAAGAAAATGGAGTGGAAATTTCCTTCCTTCTCAACAAAGTTAAGGACATGCTCAAGCATCTTGGTACCAATACCTAAGCGCCGATAGGGAGCAAGGCAACCTAAGGTCATGATGTAAAGTCGTCGCTGTCCATCCAAGACATCCACACGACAACAAACGCCACCCACAACCATGTCGTTGTAGTACGCTAAAAACAAGACAGTTCATAAAGTCTCTTAAGCAGTAATATTTAGAAACAGTTTAAATAAGTAGGAGTGAATGGAAATATTACTTTCACATGAAAAATCAACTTAGTAATGAACATGATAAAATAAAGAAAATCTTCATGAATGAGAAGGGTCATTTTTCGTCTAAACATACTGGGCATGCGTTGAGGATGTCACTGGTTTTGGAGGCTGCATGCACCTAATTAACACACTCCATGGAAATAGAAAAAGAGTAGATGAAAATGGAGAGAGAGATATACCAGAGAATAAGTATGTAATTCTAAGAGACCTTTCTGAATATATACAGAGCAAAATGAGGGACTGCTCCTTGTCCAGATAGCATTTGTTTATGACTCATACTGTGTACTTCAAAACTAACCATAAAATTGCCCACTACCCCTATATAACCTTGTCAACAATGATGTGGATGTTGCTGCATCCAACCACTAAATGAAAATAACTTTCAAATCTCTACTTTACAGAGTGCAAAAATCAATGTTGTCAGTAGGACAGCATATATTAAATCCAAAATGTCTACATACTAATCTCTTATGCTGGCTGCATCACATAGTATCAACTTGAAAAAATTTTTACCTTTAATAATGCAAAACATATATTTGTTAGACCTTCACAAGGAATCTATCAACCATCTCACGTGCTTTTTTCCAAATCCATAAATACAACATACTAATACTTCTGTTCCTCTTAGTATTTCTCACACACATTTTTTAAAGCAAACACCTGATCAACACTTCCTCTTCCATTCCTGAAACCACATTTTTCCTCCCGTCTGATGCTCTGTACATGCCTTCACCCTCACACACAACCTTCCAAGTACACCTAACAAACTTATGCCTCTGTAGTTTGAACACTCAGCTTTGTCCTCGAATTTATACAATAGCACTATACATTCATTCCACTGTTCTTCAAGCACCATGCCATGACCCATACATACACTGAAAATTCTAACTAATCAATCAAAAACACAGACACCCCCTTCTTAAATCTAACTGGAATAACATCCACTCTAGCCTCCTTCCCATATCTCAGTTCACACAATGTTTCCATCACTTTTCCCTTCAACAAACCACTTTTCATACCTCCCTGACATAAACACACTGCATCTGCCACCCTACCATCAAAATATCAACAATCCTTAAAATACTCATTCCATCTCCCCCTCACCACATTATCACCTGATACTACTTCACCATTTGCCCCTTCTGCAATGTTTCCACTTCTCTTGTTTCTCTCACAATATCAACCTGCTTCCAAAATATCATCTTATTCTCCCTAAAGTTTACTGATAATCACTCACCCAATTCTTATTTGCCTTCTTTTCTAAACCTATCACTAATATCCAATCTGTGCATAAACACTAATAATCACTCTCTCACAATCCACTTTCATTTCATCTTCATCATTCTGCAACTCAATTCCTTGCACTCTTTCAAACATTCCCATAGGTCCAGTTTCAACAGTAATGCTTCCTCTTCCTTAGCTTTTGCCTTCACACCAACTCCTAACTTTACCCTTAAGACATTCCCAAAATCATTCTTCATTATTATTTGAGCTATGTTTAACTGAAGAGCTAAAACATCCAGGTTCCATTCCTCACACATATGAATACTTGCTTGACTCCTTTTGTTCCATCTTTTATAAACTGAAGTAAAAAAAGGGGAGTTTCCAGCCCCTCATTCTCATCCCTGTCTTCTTTAACAACATGGAATATGTGAGTAGATGTGGGGTAGTAAACAAGAAGCATTACTACTAACCCAATTTTGCTAGCTCCCCAGCCTCTAACACATCTTTGTAGAACTTGTCATTATAACTGACTGGGAAGACCACCTGATTGAGCAACTTCAGCTGCTTTATATTGTGGGGTGTCACATCCCCCAACTCAATTCGTCCCCTGAAAAATGACAAAATAATTTCTTCCTTCCTGTTCTGAATATAACATAATATAAATACTAGAAATGTGTACATCAAGCTTGATGATGATTAATTTCCTATTTTCAAATTCAATCTACTGCTATGCAAACTATCCATTCTTTCATGTAATAAATTCAAACAGAAAAGTAAGGACAGATGTGGAAGCTATAACATAACTGGAAAACATTACTGCGTACATTACTTTACTGTACGTCAATCAACTTCACCTTTTCTTACATATCATTCTTACATATCATTCATTAGATTGTAATGCTCAAATCATGCTAAACACTCTAAACACTTCATAGGCACTGCATTACCAAACTACTCAATATCCAAAGCTAGTATCAATGCAGGACTAAACTGGACTTTGCATCCGTCTAATTTACCTCTGCACTACTATTACCTTTGAATACCGAGTGATTCTGTTCTGCAGAACAAGTGTTGTAGCACTTAGAAATTACAGTAACAGCTGCATTGCATGATTTGGAGCTTTATAATTTACGGGACAATTTCAAATAGAGTAATGGTAAAAAAAATGAGGGATATAATTGCAAAAACTCAAAAGAACCTATAAATACCTCACCTAACCTCCTTGCAGTCAAAATCATCTTAATTTAAAGTATTTTTATCATATATCATTATTATACCTGATCACCATTTCCTGCACAACGAGGTAGCACCAGGAAACAGATGAAGAAAGACCCATCCACTCATATATATATACACACACATACACCTACATATACCTACACAAACATATACATACATACACATGTACATGTTCATACTTGCTTGCCTTCATCCATTCCCGGCGCCACCTCGCCCCACAGGAAACACCATCACTACCCCACTGCATCAGTGAGGCAGCACCAGGAAAAGACAAAAAAGGCCACATTCATTCACACTCAGTCTCTAGCTGTTATGTGTAATGCACTGAAACCACAGCTCCCTACCCACTTCCAGGCTCATTGAAATATATCAGTCACCCTCATGGTGACCACTGCCAAGATGGGGTCTATGGCAACAAACATATGATATAGCAAGCAGCCATATAATTTTCTAAAGCAGACAAATCTAATGTCATTAACGGTATACTTCTACAACATCGTCTGCAACTGAGGTTTTGTGAAGATTTTATAGGTTGTATAGATATTTCACAAGTAAACTAAATTTACATCAAAACCACATTTGATATTATGTGCATAATAATCATTGCCTTATGAAATACTGTTCAATAAAATATATTACTGCAAATCATGCTCGGTAACCATTCAAACTCCAGCACTGCAGAATACAGTCAGTCAATATTCAAATGTAATAGCAATGTGGATTCAATCTAAACAATTATCCTGGACTTTTACTCATACTTCATAACCCTGCCTAATATTGGCTTATCTAATATCACTAACAAATAAATTATAATATTTCAAATCATGCTTCATAGTTTTCATTCTATTCTTTAAACATTACAAAACCACTGCAGAAAAAATCCAAAAATACTTATAGCTACAGCAATTTCAGTATATGGCTTCAATGGTAATTTACCTTCTATTTTTACTATATGAGATGAAAAAAATAATGCTACATTTGATAACATTATTAAGTGATTCAGGTGGTGCCCATGAACTTCATAATCATCAGTAAAAAATTACAAGTTCCACACAATGCTTTGCCATACTTACTGTATTCTCTGTACAATAAACTATCATTGCAAAACAAAAATCAGTGATATCTTGAACTTAGATTTGATATGACACTACATACCATAAGGTAATTGTATAGAGCAACACAGCATCATTATTGGCTTTGAATGTTGACTGCTTATGTCCTCCAATGCAAGTGTCTTAAGAGAATACAGCAAGGATTGTCAAGCATAATTTGGAGAACCATATTATTCTAATGAAATATAATAAATAAGGTACAAAGGATTCTGTGTATTAGGAAAAATGTGGTTAATTAACACAAGATCTGGCAAGATATCTCCAAATAATAAGAGAACCTATAAAAACCTAACTTAGGGGCCAAATTAAAGGTAGAAATATCCTAATATCATGTTTGTTTCATGCTGGGAATCACATTGCCGCTCACTGCATCGTATGTTTGTTGACACTATCAAGTTGGTGGTGCATTTTCAGAAGGGAGAAAATTAGGAAATGTCTATTTTAGCTCTGTATTGAAAATAGCTTTCGGAGACAGCTATCTAAGCATCAGGTGCTCTATAAAGTTCAACGTAATTACAGAAATACACGCAAAGCATAGTTTGTAGCATTAAATTTAAGTGTTTTAAGTTGAGACATCTAGAGTTATTTATACTTGAAGGAAATACAGTTAGTTAATGTAAAAGAATGTATGAATTTGTAGAATATTAACAGAACTTATAACAACCTCACCTAACAGCTGAAATGAAAACAGAAATATAACATTTTATTCATCTGCGCTCTGTCCTCTATTTGTTTACATGACATCATATTAGTGATCCCTTATCATTACAGGTATATTTTGACTAGAATACTGGAAATGAAGATAAATCTTAACTGCTACAGACCTTAGGTGAAGTTCTATTGATTTTCAACAAATGTCTTCTTATTTCTACATTAATCAACCATACACTTTCCTAGACACACCTTATTTATCATTCAGTAAAATATAATGGTCCACATCAAGCTCCGCAGGTGTTTCCGTAACCACCTAAGACATAAGCATCCATTTCCCAAAGCTAGATTCTATGCAGAATTAAAACTGATGTATCAAATATCAAATATTAAGAAACTCCTTGACAGCTTGTGAAGGTAAGTGAATTTTTCACAAGTTCCATAGATTCTTTAAACAAAATACCTACTTCTACATTAACCCTCCAGTTTCTCTGATATACCACTATCCCCTAAGTTAACTACGTATAATACGAAAGATAAAAAAGATCATTCCTTCATTGGTATTTCTATAATCACAACAATATATGCAAAGTATCTATGACTTCAGTTGCCATTTCCAACATCAAGCTTTGATATACAGCTACATTAGACATTTACCTTACACAGATACCTTATCACACTTATCAATAATCACCTAAACTAGGATTACTTTACCGAATTGTGAACTAAAATTCCCTTTCCCTCCCAATTTTGTCCTCCATATCTGTGAGACATACTAGATAGCATCATTAGCATACAACCTCCATCACTCGTACATAACAATACTTCCACACAACATAGTTTTAATCATTCCTGGCGGTTTAATTTAGACTCATACCATGTATTTCAAAAATTACATGCATTCATCTTGAATAATAAAATGTAAAATACTTTTGAACAGCAAGATAAATTATTCCAATTCCGGTAATTCACATTTTTAAGATCATTTCAAGTAAATACTTAAAATATTTTTTAGAAACCGACTGAATCTCAATAATATATTACAAAACTGACAAGTCTTCACTTCGGTAAAGTTTTCAATGTCTGCATTGAACACCCACACTGTCAAGTGTACAAATCCTCACCAATAAGCTTCCGTCTGAGCAACTAACGACCAAATTTTACATTTAACATAATCTAAATAACCACCACACATATATGACCACACCAATCAGATTAAGACTTTACTTCCTCATCCTTATTAGTGGCAATGGGAGTTTTCTGTCGGGAGAAAACCAATTCAGAACAAAACACAGGGCGCAGCCATGTTGGGTAGGCTGATTCCTGCCGTCACATCCCCTAGCGACGCCCAATGGCAGGCAGTAAATCTGGCGTCCTTAGCAACGCTTTTGAATTCAATAAAAAGTACCAAGATATCAATAAAGAATATAAGATTCCTCGTAATTAAAGAATTCATCATTATGTTTTGCTCACGCAACAAATATATACAAAAAAACGGTTTTCCTATTATATAGCAACTGTAGTTATCTCTGACCGCCAAATGAAATAACTGAATCATATATATATATGTATATATATATATATATATATATATATATATATATATATATATATATATATATATATATATATATATATATATATATAAACGCCATACACGCATATATATATATATATATATATATATATATATATATATATATATATATATATATATATATATATACATATATATATATACATATATACACATGTATATATTCATAGTTGCTGCTTTCATCCATTCTCGTCGCCACTCAGCCACAAAATAGTGGACACGGAACAATCTAAAGATATGCAGCAACCACAAACACCAAAGACCTTCTCCAACAAAGATTCTCCCAGCACAACCCCACTTCAACATGTTCAATACTCCTTTTTATCCAACAGCACTAAATCCCTCACCTAAACCACTTTTTACCAACCACTAACCACCAAGTAGAAATGGAATAACCTACACCTGCCTCCCACTTCAGTATCCAGTTTGAACCTAGCTTAGTAAAGATAGATTTATTGTGAAGATATGCAGGCCATGAAATTATCATAACCAGCTGTATGGTGTATTAAAGATGTAGTTTATTGATCAATAACAGTGAAGGGAAGATGGAACGTGATTCGAGCCTCAAAATAATCCAAGGTAAGTTTAAGGACAAATCTCTTGACTGTCACTGGACTGGATGGAAGTTTTCCCATTGTAATTTAGTCCAATAGCTCTAGAGCAGAGAAATATTGTATAAAAAAAAAAGGTATCTATCCTGCAAACTAAAGTGTCTCCAATGCTGTACTTATTGCTCATACTATGTCATCATAACTTACTCTAAACACATAATCAAAATGTAACATGCTTGTTTCTAGAGTGTACATTTAGTGAAGGAATTTATCCCAAACTTTTGTGGATTTCACATATCTTTCAGTGTGCAAGACAAGTTGTAGTATTGCATGAATTTGCATCAAAGGGGGACTTTTGAACCTTATAAATTCGTTCAAATTGATTATCAAGAAACAACTAACAGATGAATCTGAGACAAACAGAATGTAAAGCCGATGAATCAAAAGCCCATCACCATGATATGCATTAACCAAAACGTGTATGGAAGGAGTAACAATATTTTTAAGACTATAAAGCATTTTCTGTAATAGATGATTGCTATGCTACATATGTCATTAGCACTGTCTGCTTACAAAAATGTTAAAAATGGGATAGGGACACAGTAGTACAATGTTCTAATTTGTAAGGAATAAATAAATAAATAAATAAAT